>NC_079899.1:14838507-15138507 GCF_024868665.1 Triplophysa rosa | reverse complement strand
TCACACAAAATATATTTCTTCAATTATTAATGATACGGAAAGAAACATAGAAATGCTCTTAAGTGTTCACTAACAGGGGTTGATAAAGTTGGTCATGTGATCTCAGCCTGATGGCTCCCATGAGGTAAAAAAGCTTTTATTAAAGTCCGCGTGAACCTAACGTTGCCATCGACTTGAGTATTGTGATGTATTTCCAGTATTGTGATGGTGAAACTGAAGATCAAATGAGAAAAATCCAGGGTGTGGCTTGTGAATTGATTGGATCGAGAAAGCGGGTGTTTCGTTTAGAAAACGAACTGGCAGCAGATTGACAGTTGGAAGGCAGGGGTAGATGATCTGCTAAAGCCGTCAAACTACCGTCATCAGAGCGGAAGTAGAGATTAAGGCAATACAGTTAAGATTTCTATTAAAGATTACAAAGACTTTGTGTGGTACAGATGAGTACTGCAAAACACCGCAAAACTAGTAATGTGAGATAACCAAGTAAATAGGGTCCGTTTTGATTTCATGTGGATTTAAAGAGCGACTGGACTGTTCATTTCAAGTGAAAGAAGAAAAGAACAAAATAATACTGTTTATGTCCCGACTGAGTAAAGCTGAGTGCACCTACTACCTTCACCTGGTTCCCTGTGGATACAGCTCAGAAATAAAGCCTATTTTTCCCAAAAGCTTACTCAGCCATTACCCAGATCAAAGATTACTCGAGGGCAAGCCGGGTCTGATGAGAGAGCTGTAATGAGACGTCACTCAGCACCGATGTGGGAGTGACCGGACATCCATCCCTGAGTAAAGCCTTTCCTGACAGCTTTGTTCCACCACCCGCTGGCAGCATCATCAATAAAACACGCCCCACCCCTCTCCAGCCATCACTCAAATATCCAGCCTTGTCACTACGAGAACGGAGCTTTTTCAGCAGATTGTGCCCAACGTTGCGGGGTCTGCTCTGCAGATAACTGCAAAATAACCAGAATTGTGCTTTATAAGATATTTATTAGCTGCAGGGAGATGTTGCGAAGCCATGATGGAAGGGAAGGTATTGCTGAGCCTGCATTCTGCCATTGAAACGCGTCTTTTTAATTATTTACGCACGAGATATCATCCAACGTTTGGGCCGCACTCCCCCAAGCAATCAAAACAGACATGTTGAGATGCTTCTAAAAGCCCCCGGCCCTGTACGATGGTCTTATTTCTGATATGCAAATTGTGTTCTTTTTCCAATTGCTGTGCCTGCTTTGCATTGTCTAGAGCTATGCAATGCATGAATACGGTGAATGTCAGGGCACGTTTGTGAAATCTTTGTCTAGCCGTTTCTTGATTCCAGTCAATTCCGCTAGATAATGAGCAAATGCTGCCATAAAGCTGTTTATAAATTAGACAGGGCCGAAATGTGCTGTCTCGTACAACACGTAACTTGACTTATTCCTCCGCTAAGTAGCAAAACGGGCATTAGGGAACTCAATTCCTTTTGATGAGTGCAAGGCAGTAACTGTTAGCAGACCGGTGCTGTTACAGTATATGATCAGTTCAAACGTTTTTTTATGTGATAACCTGGATTTTTATCAGTTTTCAGGTGTCTTGTCATGCTGTTAGCCTTTCACATTGCTGTTGGATGACTTTGTCACTCCTAAGGTTGGATTTTGTTGAAATTCTACAGACACTGGACTGGAATGGCCACAATATTAAATGAAAATTTGGAATGGTCTCTTCATTTTTTCCACGGCTGTAGTAGGGATCTTTTTTGTATGGTTCTGTATTGAGTATTTCAATGAACATCTGGATTGTCTTGATTCTGCCTGGGCTACAAAAATGATAATCGGATTACAGTTGTTGTTTTTTATTACGAAAGAAAATTGTTTAGTGAAATTACCATTATGTACCATGTTCCATTTTCTAATAACAAACCCTTCCTGAGATATTTAGTATTGTAGTCTGAAACTGCTTTCTAAAAAGATGCAATTTAGTAAAACATGGACAAATAGTTGAAAGATACCATTATTAATCTAATGATTATATAAGGTATTGGAATAAAAGAGGTATTGGGAGAAAAGTGAACGTGTACAGCACAAGCTATTCATCAGCATAAGACTTTTAAATTACTTTTTTCCACCCATTCACTGCATGCCCATTCACAATGAAAGCTCAACTAAAGGCATAGTCAAAGGGCTATTGATTTTCATATAATGCTACAAGGGAGCGTTGACAATGATCTGTGGTGGGCGCTGAGCTGAGGAAACAGCTAACAAATTCTAATATCGCACAAAGAAGAGTCACATCCATAATCGTTTGAAACGCATTCATCAATATTCTCCCGCAGATATATAGACCGTTTCATCGGACGTGCACGCACCTTAACTTCTGGTTTGTGTTCTAATAATATAACTATTTATTTTTTATTGAATTTATGTTACTATAAATTTGTATTATTATTTTATTGTATAATAATTGTATTAAATAAACGATTTGTTGAATTTTGTTGTATATTCATTTTATTAAATAAACAATTTGACACATTTAAAGAAACCGCATGGTACATGACATGACATCTAGCGGTTGAGCTTGGTATCACAGTCTAAATTCAAAATATTGGAGAGACAAGTTTAGCCAAGTAACGGTTCTTCTCGGTTTCTTTTGATTGTTATGAGAAATAATCTACAGGCACTCTATTGTTTGTGAATATGTACCGGAAGTTAACTGCAGCCCACGAATGCATGCATGCGCAGTTGTCACTTTGAAACCGTCTATACTGAAATCTTTGAACGTCGCAAACGTATTAATTGCGCGCATCATGAAAATTTATAAAGTCGAGATAAAGTCTTTCATAATTCTTCATACAGGTGAAAGCGGTTAAGAGCGAATGTTGTGTTTTCTCTCAGGAACACCTTGATAGATTATTCTGTTGTAAAACTCATTAAAAACGTATGCAAAAAGTTTGGATTTGAAGTGTTTTTTGAAATTTCAAGAGATGTTATTACAGCGGATTAAGCAACAATCATCAAACGCGAGGCATGTAGCAACCTGACTCTAAACATTCACGACACATTACACAGCTTGTCTTTTGGTAATTGCTTACCTGCAGCGTTCTTTGAAAATGACTTATGTGAAACCACTGGACTCCGTGCATTAACAGCCTGCAAGTTTTATGGGGTCACCAAAGGGAGCGCAGCTATCCCGCTACCATATTACGCTATTGATTAAGTCGCAAATTGACCAATGAGGCGAAGCCTGCCGAGCTGAACCTCGTGTGCAGCACACCTGCAAAGCTACTGCTCTTCATTATCTTCTATCTTGTAATATTCACTGCGTCTCCAATGGAGTCATTGCTCACGGTCCACCTTGAAACATCCTTTTCTAACGGTCCAGATTGTTACAGATTGTAACTAAATTGGTTAATAAGATCTCATAAAAGTGTGTTTTTAAATAATTCAGGAACTGATAAATTATTAGAGACAGATGCACAACATTTACAAAAATGACTTGGAAATGAGATTGTGTGGTAGTGTTATGCTTAGACTCGTGGAGAGTTTGAGGCTTGGGAATCCGCAAGAGAGAAAGAAATGAAGTTGTGTCTTTCTGGCCCCCGTACTCTTCATGAGAGGAGAGCCGGGTGTGCGCTAAATGTCAAAACAAACACAATTTAATATTTATGAGATTTCTGGTTGCAGAAAGTGTTAGATGATGATTTGGAAGGGCAAAATGTTTACTTGCATTAAAAGGTCTTTCCAAAAGTCAGTACGATACGATATTAGCAGCTCATTTTACCTCGAAGAAATTGTAGGGCGGGACTTTATCCATCTGGATTGTAAAACGTGTTCTCAATATGTGTGGTGGTTGGAGGGGAGGTGCTGAAAAATAGTCTTTGATTTTTTCTTGACAAGAACTTGCACATGTACATCATTTATAATGAGATCAGGTAGAATATGAATACATACTGTAACTAAATAAATAAATTAGTTTCAGGTTGACTGTAAGATTGATTTCTGTATAGAAGTCGCAGAACTCAAATGTAGATATTTTGAAGAAAGTTGGTAACCGTACAGCACCGGCACCCATTCACTTCTAATGTATGGACACAAAACCAGTGTGTGTTGCAAAGCCGTACTTGATGTCAGTGTAAACGGTTGGGCTACTGCAAACCAGTCATCTGTTTTTTATAACTAAACAAGACTCCCCGACAGTTCCTTATCTACTGTAAATAATATAAGTGTTTTCCTCTGTGTTCATTTCTCACCTTATTTACTGTATGATGGTGTATTTTAAGAGCACCTTTGTTTCTGCAGTATTCACAATTCAGCATCTTTAGATAATAGCCTTTGGATATTTTTATGATTTATCTGCCTGGCGCAGTGATAATAATTTGAAAAGCAGTCATGTGGATCAATTGTGGGGAAAGCAGCAGAAAGTAAACCGTGTCGAAATTACATTAAGCAAAAACCTTTTAGATATATAAACAGGCACGCTGAATTTAATAATCATTAACCATGCGGTAAAAGTCTTGTTTAAAAAGATTAATAAAACACACCATGACGAGTTCCTAAACGTGCTAATATGTCCAGCATGTAAAATATTAGTTTATGAAAAATCGAAATGCCTTCATAAATATGTATTCTAAAGTGTTGTTTTAAATGTTTCATCAGTCGCTTTTCATTGTGTCCACACAGCTCTGAAGAAAGGACGGTTTTGGATCACACCCGACCCCTATCATAATGACGACAACATCCAGATTGGCAGAGAGGTGAAGATATCGTGTCAGGTGGAGGCCACACCACCCGAGGAGCTGATGTTCAGCTGGCTGAAAAATGGCCGTCCGCTTCGCAGCTCAGAGCGAATGGTCATTACCCAAACTGACCCAGACGTTGCCCCGGGAACCACAAACCTTGACATCATCGACCTCAAGTTTACAGACTTTGGCACCTACACCTGTGTGGCTTCACTTAAGAACGGCGGCATACCGGAGATCAGTATAGATGTCAACATCTCCTCCACCACCGGTGAGCTTCTTGTTGTCTGTTCTTTGGTCTGTTTGCATTGCTTAACCTCGTAGGTTCTAACTAGGAGTATTTGGACACATAAGCAACAGTTTAAAATGTATGAGTGTTGTTGCGTTAGAAGAATATAAAAGATCGCTGCTGTCCTTTTGAAACCTTGTATCTCCATATGTTGTGGTGTTTCTTTTTTGCCATAAATCGTTATTGTTAGTCACACTTTATGTTTGTCTGGGGTTTGCAAATATCTAAAGTGCTTGTCAACTTTTTTCCATTTCCTGAAAAATGACGAATTTGTACATTCGAGGTTTGGGAAGGACAGCGGCGATGTGAAACCAGGTGGTATTTATAATTCAAAACCTTCTGAAGGATCCAGAGAGAATTGAATCAGTCCAATGAATGTTTTTACCAGTTTAGTACTGATTGATGGATTATTCGTTTTAATTCATAAAATTGCAATATACTTGAAGTCAGATGTGCTTTACTGACTAAATGAGAAAAGAAATGTTGTGGTCGTGATGTCAACACTGTACTAGAACTTTAAACTTCTTTACTGTACTGTGTTATTAAAATGGTTTTTAGCTTGATTGCATTCGTCATTAATTACACAATTGTTTTCCCGAGTATTCTCTTACCGGCTAAATGTGCTTTTCAGCACATCAGAGCATTATAGTTTCGACAAAACAAAAATCTGTCCCACTGATGACATTTTAATGATGTGAAAAAGATCAGCATGAAATATCCGAATTTGAAAGTACAGGTAATGTCGTTTTTGCTTTTTTGCACAACCAAAAAGGATAATGTAATTTATTTCCTCAATGATTTCTTTATGCAAAATATCTTATGTTAGTTTGTTTGTTTGCCTCGGGTCTGCTAAAGAAGTCATGCTTAATCAACCTGCAGACGTACTACGATCTCTCTCCCACCAGACCCCCTGCAGTCGCAATCGGAAAATACATCCACCGCCCTTCTCCTTTTTTTTGGTGCCATACTCATTACCTTGACTCCATATAAATCTGTCTTTCCCCCTCACCTTCTATACTCGAGAAAATATATTTTTCCTTTATCTCCAAAGAAGAAGAACATCTCATTTCCACCGTACAGCATTTATCCTTCTTTATCATCTCTTAGGCTGTCATACCCCACATTTCATACGTGCATGATAGCTTTCGATATGACAGTATTAAATCAGGAATGTTTTTTAGAGATTAGAATCCTCTCGGATGAGCGAGATTAGAATCCCCCCGGATGAGTGATGACCCCATACCTTGGCACACCCAGCAGGAGCCTGTGTTTTTTTTTTTTTGTGTACCTTTTATTAATGGTGTTGAACTTGTGAAATGGACCGTAGAGATGGACACACCCCACGTACAGATGCTTTGTGTACAGTAAAGCGGGGGTTGATGCTTTATGGCGAGGGTCTGCGCAGCACTCAGGTGGCTATTTTTAGAGGAACAGGTGTTTCTGTGGCATTGTTGAAGCTGTAGGGGAGACATCTTCAGTCGGCCTGTTTCACAGAGCATGTCATCGTGTCAACCTGACCCTGCTGTTTCTGATGTCTGGACTTAATCCAAATACTGTTCTGGTCAAATTGCTCAGTCGATTAGGGATTTGATGTGGAAAATTCACAACGTCTTGCACTTAAATGTCCTGGTCGAACTCCAGGCAATATGTCTAATTTAATAGGAATAGTTGGGTCAAAATGGAAGATTCTGTGTTCATTTTAGGGCTGTCAAATGATTAATCGTGATTAATTGCATCCAGATTAATTTTGTATTTATAGCCACATATGCAAACATGCATGTATTCAAGAAAAATACAAAAAATAATAAATGTTTATATATAATTTCAATTATTGGTCACTATAAATAAATACTGTACATCGAAATATTTCCTAAATATACATGTATGTGTATGTTTTTGTAAATACAAAATTAATCTGCACTGCACACAGTACAGACATATATTATGGAAACACAAATTTTTATTCTGGATGCGATTAATCGTGATTGTGTCATTCGTTCATGAATTTACAATAAATTGGGAGTTTCAAGGTTTGAAACACAACACAGAAGCAACAAGAAAATAACAAAAGTTGTAATGTGGCTTGTGTAGACCTGAATTAAAATGTTAAACAAACATATTTGACTTAATTTTATGTGTGAAAAAACCTCAAAACTAAAACATTGCTTCTGGACCAATGTTCTTTACATCTTGCATTTGCTATGTGTACTGTAAGGTTGAGTAAATATTAACTGACATTTATATGGCAAGCCGAATTAGCTTTTAATCATTCTCAGGATATGAATTTTTGACATCAACAATTCAATTTTACTAGTAAAAAAATTATTGATATCAAGAATAGAATTTCTACTAGTAACAATTGCTATTTTATTACATTTTCATTAGTAAAAATGTGAATTACAATGACGTCATCACTCGCAGAAATGTGTATTCTTGATATCAAAAATTGAATTTCAACTAGTAACAAACGTAATTCTTTTTTATTTTTACTAGTTAAATATCACAATAGGCTGCCATTCAAATTCAATTTCAGATATCATTAATTCATTTCTTACACGTTAAAAATCTTATTTCAGATATCAGAAATGCAATTCTTACTAGTAAAAAACATAATTTTTGATTGACTAGTAAAAATGCAATTACAGATATCAAGAATGACGTTTTTTACTAGTTGAAATTCAATTTTTGATATCATGAATGTACATTTCTGCGAGTGATGACGTCATTGTTGATATCAAGAATTTACATTTTTACTAGTGAAAATGTAATTACTGATATCAAAAACAGCAATTGTTACTACTAAAAATTGAATTGTTGATATCAAGAATTATAATTTTTACTAGTAAAAATTGAATTGTTGATATCAAAAATTCATATTCTGAGAATGATTAAAAGCTAATTCGGCTTGCCATACATTTAAACATTAACTTTCATGTTTAAACCTTGAATGTGAATTTAAACGACATGTCGTGCGATCTCCATGACCTTTCCATCTTCTCTCCTCTAGTCCCGCCCAACCTGACCGTCCCACGAGGAAAGTCTCCTCTGGTTACTCAGGAGGGAGATACAGTGGAGCTCCAGTGTCTGGTCTCCGGCAAACCCAAACCCATCATACTCTGGTCCCGCGCCGACAAGGAGGCGCCCATGCCGGACGGCAGCATGCAGAGCGAAAGCTACGACGGAGTTCTGCGCATCGTCAACGTCTCCCGCGAGATGACCGGCATTTACCGCTGCCAAACCAGCCAGTACAACGGTTTCAACGTAAAACCCAGAGAAGCCACCGTAGAACTCATAGTGCAGTGTAAGTAATCAGAACGTGTTTGATGCTCTTGTGGATTTGTTCTAAACCTAATAAACTTGGCTTGAACATTCTGTGCTTAGGGTTTTTATCGTGATTTGATTAGAGAAAAGCAAACCGCTAATTTTCTCGAGAAATAAATGGAAAAAGTATGGGGACATCATTAATTGTAATTACAGACAACCTTGGCGAGCGTTGTACAATGCCGATCTTTTCACTGTCTCATTTAGACCCCCAGATTCAATTAACACATGTACAGAGGTTAATCCAATGTAATGAATTCCATGTTATGGTTGCATAGCGTGAATGAATCGCTTAAGAGGAGTCGGTTTGACTCAGACAGGTGTGTAAGGGGGTCAGATGTCAGTGTAAACGATTTCATATACGCAGGCGAAAAAACGGTCAGGCAAAGGACGCGTGTCTTTATTGTCCTCTCTTCTGTTGATGCTTGTGTGTAATATCTGATTACAGTAATAATGCAAGTTTGGTGTGAGGTGGATCATAGATATACAAGTATCCGAAAAGATTTGAATTAGGCGTCAGACATTTTAGATATGCGATGTGTCAATGAGGTTACTTATTTCCCACAATGCACCTAGCAGCTTTTACCGTGACAGACATGGGCTTGCAGAGGCAGTTCTTTATATGCAGTCTTTTGAACTGTGACCTTGTGAAGTGTATTGTTCTATACATTGGAGTGGAAGACATTTAGTCGATTCATCGCTTAACTACTCCATCAGTTACAGTACAGTACACCCCCCCAGGTCGAGCACTATGTACAAACAGCCTGCGTGTTTCTGTTTTGTTTTGTGCTGAACTTCGTGTCAGGACCACATACATTCTTAATTCATAGAATTTATGTTCGAAAGAAATGTAAGAGCTGCTATATACTTTACTATGTATTTTATATTGTGTTTGTTTTGCGCTAGAATAAAGTGTACAAGGTTTCTTTAAAAAAAATGCACTCAAAGAAACACTCGAGAAATAATTGCGAAAACTGTATAGATCCTGAAAAAAATCACTCGGGCATGAATTTTAAATAACTGTTTACAATACTACCTTGTGTCAGCATTTTACTAACTTAATTTCTTGGAACTCTGTTTTTGTCTAGAGGGCCAGATTGGGTCTGAAATAGCCTCTGTGTGTTTCCTGTTGTGTTCTGAGTCAGTGATTTTGTTTGTTAGTCACGATTCACTGCTTTTGTTTTGTTTCTTTGTAATCGCCCACTCTCCCTGCGCTTTGTGTTTTGTTACAGCCAACTATGAATTCTGCATGTGCGATCATTATGTCCTATTTAGGTGAATCAAATAATCCCGAGCTTTGCATGTTGCGCTAGTTTAGTGAGAACTAATGAACACACAAACCAGTAAGTGCTATAGACCCTCTCAAATATGTGAGGTAATTGTTTGTTTTTAATTAAAAGGGATGCTTCTTGAAATTAAATCATATTCTCGGTGAACAAAATACTTGGCAACAAACTTCTGCTTTTTTGAGTTATGGTATTATAATTCACAGCTCAAGTTTAACATTATAGTCTCAAAGGGAAAGTCATTTTCTCTTTCTTCTGTCAGTTTAAAACTACAACCTGTAATTTTTTTGGTTAAAATGATCAAAAATTGAGCAAGTGCATAAAAATCGGTGTTTAAAAATGTTTCCTTGCCTTAACCTGAAACGCAAGAATTAACTTAAAGTATAGACCATTTTGCAAGACATAAACATCACTAGTCCAGAAGGACTTCCTGTTTCAGTTTTTTGGGGGGCTATAAAAGACTTAAAGAACTTCATGTAACATTTGTATTACTCTTAAATGTTCTGTTGGTTGTATTTTGTTGTAACATTTGTGTAGTGTTAAAATACGAAAACAGGAAGTGCTTCTGGACTTATGTGAAGCATTCGCATAGTTTGAATTTGTTAGTCTACAGTATGTATAGGTTAACATTTATATATAGTATATTTATAGTCAAAATCTGTCAGTAGGTTAGTTGTGTATAGGTTTATAGTGTTTTACGTCCTTGTTGTATGTCTGTAGCTGATTTGCACACAGATATTCGATCATGTCAGTTATGCTTAAGAGGTAATAGCGATTTCGTTGAAGTTGATCAGAGTTTAAAAGCGTAGATATTTCCCGACCTTTCGCCACTCTGTGCTCCTTGTCCATCCACAGCGCCGTACATGCGATGTGATCTTTTGCCCTTGCATGTTTCTCCAGTCCCTTTTCTGTTCCTAATGCGTGTTTCCAGTCCCGAAAAGTTGGATCGGAGACCGTGCCTGTTCGAAATTTTCTATAGGCGAAGCAAAACACAGCATCGGCTTTCACAGAGTACTCCAACCAATTTCTATCATTAAACCAGTTGCTCGAAAATGACCTCTTCTTTCCAGAAAATAATGTCATTGGATATTTTGCTAAAATAACCTGCCATGGTGTGTCTGAGCCAAGGTCATCTGGAGCTTCCTTTTCGACGCAAGCAGGTGCTGTTCTCGTTGAGGGTGATGATTCCGAGCATGTCAAGCCACTAACAGGAACATCATGGCAGCCACCGCCACCTTCCTCGCTGCTGGACATATCCTTGTCAAGCGATTCATCAATAACTTTAGCACCGCCAACTTCCTTGCTTCTGGACACATCCTTGTCAAGCGATTCACCATCCGTAACTTTAGATTGTGGTCTTTTTAACCAATTCCGTATGTCCATGTCTATGACTGTTTAAAACAACAAAAATTCGTGAAGAAATAAGCACGCATACATGTTTCTCTTCTTACTCTCGCGCTTAACAAGCTCAATAATTGTGAACAACCAATCAACAAGTGGCAGCGGTGGAAGGGAGGGGGATTTCAGCAGCGGATGTGTTGCAGCAGAAACGGTAATACGTGCATATTTCAATAAGTGCATATTTCAACGTCTATTAAAAATATTTCTTATTCATATTGAATACATAAATATTATTCTAAGTTGAGCATTTTTAATCAAATAATCAGCATAATTTTTAAGGTGATAATTTTGTGTTTGTTGAAATAAAAAATAATGGGGAGCACAGGATCACCCACGGGGGGGACTGGGCGGGCGCCGGGCCTAGGTCGACATAAACGTGCACTCAAGTTCATAAGAATCGATTAAAAACGCTCGCCCTGCTCCGCACCAGTATATTTGGACACGAAATGTCAGGTGAGACCACTACTATCAGACAGACAAGTGAGACGAGCCTAAGAGAATTTACCTTCAGACACTGACAGAGAAAAATGTGACAGGGCAGAGATGACGCTCACCTCACGCTGATATTTCTTTTAAACATTTACTGTATTTTCAAAAACATTGATAATCTAACAGTATTGATTTAATTATTTACATACATTTTATTAACATACACTTTTGTATCAGTGTTGTAATTAAAATCGTTTCATTGTCACCATGAGGGACACGCCCCCCCCCCCCCTAATGCCCCGCCCCCAATTAATCGAGTACTCATTTTTCAAACCTGTCTGAAATGAAATATGATCAAAAATGCCCATCCCTAGTATATCCTTGAATAAACGATTGCTTAAAGGAGCCATATAACCCCCCCCTCAGCTGCTTATACTGCTGAATGACTGAATGACTACAGACCCGTCGCTCTCACATCTGTGGTCATGAAGTCATTCGAGAGACTGGTACTGGCTTATCTGAAGGACATCACAGAACCCTTACTGGACCCCCTGCAGTTTGCCTACAGAGCAAACAGGTCTGTTGAGGATGCAGTTAACATGGGGCTGCATTTTGTCCTGAAACATCTGGATAGACCAGGGACCTATGTGAGGATCCTGTTTGTGGACTTCAGCTCTGCTTTCAACACCATCATCCCATCACTGCTCCAGACAAAGTTAACCCAGCTATCTGTTCCTGGCTCTATCTGTCAGTGGATCACCAGCTTTCTGACAGACTGGCAGCAGTTAGTGAGAATGTGGAAACTCACATCCAGTACCCGCACAATCAGCACTGGCGCCCCCCAGGGGTGCGTTCTCTCCCCACTGCTCTTCTCCCTGTACACAAATGACTGCACTGCCCAGGACCCTTCTGTCAGACTTCTGAAGTTCGCAGACGACACCACACTCATTGGCCTCATTCAGGATGGTGATGAGTCTGCGTACAGACAGGTGGCTGAGCAGCTGGCTGTCTGGTGCAGTCATAACAACTTGGAGCTGAATACGCTTAAAACAGTGGAGACGATTGTGGACTTCAGGAGAAACCCCCCTGCACTCCCCCCTCTCACCATCATGAACAGCACTGTGGCTGCAGTGGAGTCATTCAGGTTCCTGGGCACCACCATCTCTCAGAACCTTAAGTGGGACAATCACATTGGCTCTATTGCTAAAAAAGCCCAGCAAAGGTTGTACTTCTTACATCAGCTGAAGAAGTTCAACCTACCACAAACTCTTTTAAAACAGTTTTACTCAGCTGTCATAGAGTCTGTCCTCTGCACATCCATCACTGTCTGGTTTGGCTCAGCCACAAAGTCAGACATCAGAAGACTACAGAGGACGGTTTGGACTGCTGAGAAGATCATTGGTGCTCCCTTGCTCACCCTCCAAGAACTGTATACATCCAGAGTGAGGAAAAGGGCTCAGAAAATCACCCTGGACCTCTCACATCCAAGCCATCATCTCTTCACAATGCTGCCGTCCGGTCGGCGCTTCAGAGCACTGAGCACCAAGACAACCAGACACAAAAACAGCTTCTTCCCTCAGGCCATCTACCTCTTGAACAGTTAAATGTTTTTACACACCGTGCAATTAATAACTCTGTGCAATAATAATTAAGTGCAATATTAATTATATCCTCCAGATAATACACTATCTATTTTTATACAACTTTTTCTGTAAATTATATTTCATTCATTCTGCTGTATATAGCACATACCTTGTACTACAATAGTCTATTCTTATTTTTTACTTGTACATATTTACATACATACATAGCTTTACTCTCTATATCTTTATCTTATGTTTATTGTATTGTATTTCTTGATTTTTTTATACCCATAGGCCCTTATTTAAATCATTGTGTACTGTATTCTATTGTGTTATGGTCTCTGTGTACTGTTGTTGCTGTTTCTGTGTTCTGGATGCTCCTGGATTCTGATTCTTAATGACAGATATAGGCTCTTTAGTAAAGCCATCATTTCCTAGCATGAGCATTAGCCACTCAGAACAGGTAACTGTATGTGATGACTCATTCTCTAGCGCTGGACCTTATGTCATCTTTCAAAGGCTGTTTCCAACCTCCCCACAGACAGAATGATTGTAGTGACTTTGCAGGGGGTTGGGGGGGCTCCAGAGGTAATCCCAATGCTGCAGTCATTACTTGCAGAAGGCCAAGGCACTAATGTATGCCAGTGGATAATATCTGCTTATGTCTGTGACAGCTGAACGAGTCCTGCAGCAAGCACTACAACTGCGGGGGTGGAAATAGACAGAAAGAGAAGTTGGGATAAAGGAAGTTGGAATTAATGTGGTTAAAGTGTGTAAGGGAGGGAAAAATTGAGAGGTAAAATATTGACAGAGAAAGTATGGTAAAGTGGAGACTGGAGTGTGTTTATGTCTATGTGTATGCCTTTTTACATTAGGAAACAAATGTGTCCCAGTTAAAGGAACAGTTCAACCAAAGATGAAAATTCTGTCTTCATTTATTCACCCTTAAGTTGTTCCAAATCTGCATAAATGTCTTTGTTCTGATGAAAACAGAGAAGGATATTTGGAAGAATTCTTGTAACCAAACAGCTCTTGGCCACCATTGACTGTCATAGTGGGAATATTGCTCTATAGTGAGGAACTTTGTGTTCAACTTTCTGTTAAACACAAAAGAAGATATTTTGAAGAATGTAAAGCAAAAAGCAAACTATGGTAGTCAATGGTGGCCAATAACTGTTTGCTTACAAGCATTATTCCAAATGTCTTTCTCTGTGTTCATCAGAACAAAGAAATTCATACAGATTTGTAGTAACTCGAGGGTGAGTAAATGATGACAGAATTTTCCTTTTTGGGTGAACTGTTCCTTTAAGTAAGTTATATCTGACAAGACTTTCCTTGGGTTGTGCTCATTTGTGAATATTATTGAAAGAACTAAATGTTGCTTATTTGAACGTAATAAAAGAGAGAGAGAGAGAGAGAGAGGGGTGGGGTGATTGGGGGATTGTTTTTTCCATCAGAAAGATTGCCCTGGATTTCATTTTGTCAAAGCGCTTTAAATCTGCATGACTTTGTTGTATTGGTAATAAAATGAAACTCTGTTTACCTCAATCGCTCTCCGATCGTTCATAGAACAAACATTTAGGAGGTTAATGCCTAAAGGCCATCTGCTAACTTACCCCTTGGATTTTTCCATTATTTTCCATGGCATTTAATCAGGATAATATCATTTCTGGACAGAATTAAAGGCTTAGCAGTAGAAGCTCATTTCTGGACAGCGTATGTGTCCATCTGGTCTATTATTTACTCGGGTTTAACCTTTAACTTCCATACACCTACAGAATGTAAAAAAATACTTCAATAAAAGTTAAATATTATGTCTGTATTTGAAGTGGAAACACATATTTATTCCAAAATTTTTGACATATACTGCATTAGTAATATAATAAATGTAAATCATTATTGTCCAATTTTATTGTTGGCAATAGTGACTAAATGTTAGTCAGGGTACTGTAGATGCAAAATTTCATTTGTCAGGCATGCAGTAGACATGAATTTCACCTATTTCTCCAATATGACAGTCAAGAAAAAGCCATCTTGCATAATAAAAAAATTATGTTGTAACCTATTCAGTCATTTTTATTGGCAATGAGACGTGGGTTCAAATCAGTCATTTATACCTTTTTATAGGACCTTACACATTGACCCATTAACATGAGAGAATCAATTTTACTCTATAACTCCGTTATATGTCACATGACTTTTACAAGAATGTGCTTCTATGAATTATAATTCTTTAATCAAGTCATTCATCCAGTCATAAATCTGCAATATGCACTTGCATTATCCTTTCATCAAGAAGGATGAGTGTGATTTCGATAGAATTCTCTGCTTATGGCTCTGATGGTAACCACGACGACCCCAACATCAACCTCTCGGCATACACAGCTCTCAACCCTCTGTTAGCATTCAGTTTAATTGCTCCTCAAAAACCACAGCGCTCGCTCTAGAGCTCAGGCAGTCTGCCGCTGACGTTAAACCTTCGCCTCTGCTTTGATGGAGCGCTTGGTTGAAAATGAAGCGCCTGCGGACACATGAAGAGCAACAGCTTCACACAATGCCTTGGGTTTGCAGGTTAAATCTGCTCGGCTCATCTGGACTATTGCTGGCTCTGGGTTAAAGGTGACATTTTTATAAATGTTGAAAATAAGATGTTAAAGGAACAGTTCAACAGTGGTAGTCAATGGTGTCCAACTGTTTGGTCACAAGCATTCTTCCAAATATCTGTCTTTGTGTTTATCAGAACAAAGATATTTATACAGATTTGGAATTTTCATTTTTGGGTATCAAAGTTAGATTGTCGACGCAATATGGAAACCCAATGCTTGATCTCTATTGTGTAATAGCAAAGATTTGTGAACACTGTTGATGGACACAAATAAAGCATTGGAAAGAGTCTGGCTCAGAGGTCAGAAAACAGCATTATGAATCAAAATGTCCATATTTTCAGAAACTTTAGCGTAGCATTTAGCGCACGTGCTTTAGAGCAATGGGTTGCAGATGTTTCCTCCCTTATATTTTCAGATTTCGCCACTTTGATGTGTATAGCTCTGTTCTCATTCAAGTCGATTCAACTAAATATGATTGTCCTAAAATCGCTTTTCTAACACAGCCGTTTTCAAAAAGGACAAATCTTTTTTCATCATTTTGGGGAAATTGGTGCAGAATAGTAAAGGAAATTGAGGTGGCAACAACTGTGGATCTTTTTGAGACAAATCTAGATTTTTTTTCATCATGATGCTGTTTTACTTAATAAATACTAATCCAACCCAATCTAGATTGCACATTTTGGAAATTTTGTTTTGAATTTTTCCAGTGTTTCCATACGTTTTTAATGCAACAATCCAAAGTTGACATGAAACCCAACTTGTGTCGATTAAATAAAAATTGACAGGATTTGCCCGCAATGCCCATGTGCTACCATGCTCTTTCCACTATCAGGGTGTGTTGTAATACTTTTTGTACAATTTCTGTGTGCCTGATGCAATTATACGCAATTCAGTGTTCGACCCAAAATAACTATAATTTTAGAATGGAGGCAAAGAATAAGCAGAGGTGTGGTGTTTGACAAAAGCAAATCTCTACTGTCTTGGCCAAGTAACAGCAGCGTTTTGAATGCACTTGAACCCAATTATCTCCTGTCACTTGTCTAGTGTCCAAACGGTCACCCCGTCTACTAAACAGCGTCTGCAACCTTCACCAGTTAAGGGGTTAATTGAATTCGTTTTCCTGGCATGTACCAGCAAAAACTACCCATTCACAATTAAGCACGCATGCTTCATTCAGACCGGCTCCGAGTCAGCCAGTGATTGCCACAAATCCGATGGCTGAGGGGAAAATCTGAACCTCAACAGATACGTTTTTTGCACAAATGTAGTCTGTAAAGGTCAATTGGCACTCTTGTCATTTCTTGCATGCCTTTGAAGTGAGGTTAGACAAAAAAAGAAGGGTGGCGACAAAACAGAGTGAGAGAGAGAGGAAGAAAGAGTCATTTGAGCTTATATTGTTATTTCACAGGAGCAGTGTTCAGTGACAGCCGATCCTCTCTCATTAGGATGTGACATTTTCTTTAACACTAAAACTCGCACTGCGTAGTGTAAAATGCCTGGCTCGCGAATGTGCAAGGGCTTCTATTTGTAGAATGGAGTGGATGTGGTTGAATTGTTCATTCTGCCATGAGATTATTCTTTGATGATGGATTCTCTTGCGGTCATGTTCGTCGAGCAGACGTGATGAATATGACTGCCGTGCACCTTAGACTCTTAACACCTTGGACCGAAGTAAGTTTTAATTGCATCTAAATGTGGCAAGGCTGACTGATTATTAATGATCTAATATATTTTAATGAAGGGATAATTGCAGTTAAAGCCCAACAGTAGCAAAGCACCATCTCCTCTGTTCTCAGTCGGGGCTGCAGGGTAGATGAAGAAACTTTTCTGCATTTCTGATGAGAGAGTAGACGTCTTCTCCATATTACAGTTTCATTCACTGCAGCAAGGCCTGTCACCGTTACATAACCGCCGATCGCAATTATCTGATCATAATGCATTTGTATGAGATAACTGAGACTGTGTGCGTTTTAAAATTCAAATGCAGCATTGTCATTCAAATAAGGGAGTTTTAATCAAATGTAGAAATGATACAAGAATACATTACGTTTAATGCTTTGTGTGAATGCCCCAAACAAACACAAAGTCAGCACGTTTCCTGAGGTAACACAAACGTTTCCTTTAAACACAAAGAGCTCCGGTTTCATTTTTCAAATGTAATGGAAAATATTGTGGGCCTAAGGCGCATATAAAGTTAATATCACAGAATATGTAGTGTAATGACCTGCTTATTAGGGACACAATATTGAAGAAAAATGCAATGACTTGCTAATTTACGTGCAATATTTTGTATGCAATATGATAATACTTACAGTTTGTTAAATCGATTTACATTTTCTGATATAATATATATATATATATACATATATAAACATACTTATTTTACATTATTTCAGGTATCACTCTTTCTGTTTCGCCAGTCTAAATCAGTCTAAAGCTATTCTTATATTAGATGTTCTTTCTCAATACTAAATGACAGAAATGAAAATAAAAATGTAAGATTGAATCGTGTAATTTATAATATAATATTAAAAATGTATAATCTATATATATATAATTATA
The DNA here is from genome assembly GCF_024868665.1 of Triplophysa rosa. Taxonomy (NCBI): domain Eukaryota; kingdom Metazoa; phylum Chordata; class Actinopteri; order Cypriniformes; family Nemacheilidae; genus Triplophysa; species Triplophysa rosa. The sequence continues at coordinate 15,120,313 of NC_079899.1, read as the reverse complement.
TAATGTATAATATAATATAAAAATTGTATAAGGTTAAATTTCAAATATTAATGTGATGTAATATAAATCTTTTGTTATGTTGATAATCGATTAAAAAATATATATAATTATTATTTAATAAAAAATATTAATGAAATTCCAACATTGTGTACATGTGTGTGCATCTGTGTATTGATACTGTACATACTCATTAAATGGCAAGTCTTTCTATGCCAATGTATCATCAGCTAAAATTTCCTGATGGCGACAACCCCAGCTGCAACTTTTCATAACTGAGAGGCATATGTACAGTAAATGTAACTCGGACAAGTTCTGAGTCGAACTGCTGTTTGAGAACAGAATCTTTCTGAAGCCAGATACTTACTCAACGCGACAAAGTACTGGGCGGCACATATGCAAATAAGGATCTCGATGCGGAATATAAGAGCAGTGCGGATCCTCATCATGAGGGGATAAAGTTGGCTTCTTGATTAGTGGTGTGAAACTGGGATAAGTGCTGGAGAATAGAGGAATATTCCTGTACTCGGATGACACCAGTGTTCCGTGCTCCATGTTCACTTAGCATGGCATTCAAAGCTGGCTGCCAGCCTAATTAGCAGAGAGCTAATTTATTCCCAACAGTACTCATTTATGAAATAGAGAATATATGCTCATGCAAAGAAAGAAAAAGTCCTGCGATTCAAAGTACTATCACCATTCATGCTTCAAGCCTAGCTTTTAGTTCGAGAAGAAAATATACAAAAATACAGCATTATTGCTTTTGTTAATATTGAACACACACAGAAGACCATCCTCATGGGACTTGTTAATAATAGGTTTTAACATTCTTGTGCACGTGTCATCATGTTATGTCGTGTAATTGCATGTCGCACAACATTTTCCCCCGTAGGTCATAAGGAAATGATTGTGTGCAGCCAAACAATCATAACATCTTGTCTGTAAAAGTGCCATCTTCTGCATGCAGTTAAGACCCTTAATAATGATGGGAAGACAGAATGACTCAACTGAGATTTTAACAGTAAGTCCCCTAGGAATTTTCAAAGCCATTATGCCAAGCAGTCATTTAAACTACACTGTATTTCTTATTTTGCAAGCGCTCAGAAGGAAAGCAAGTCTAAGAAATTACCGCCTCCGTTCAGTTAGATCATTCTGTCATTGATGCATTTGTTCTTTTGCCATTTGACATCATAGAAATGAAGCAATATATTCTTAAAACTCTATACAATAACATCATCTCAGCACAGTCAATATGATACACAACTGTTATTAAAATGTGTACGCATTCAGGGGGATACAATACGTTGCAGTGTACAGTACATTTATTACCTGCGTCGGACTTCTGGTCCTTCCCGTTGCAATCTTTCTGCGAGTTGTTTGCATTTTTCCCTTACCTTGCATACACAATCGATTCCGTTTAAGCAAACGTCTTTTTCTGTTCTCCCCATATTGCTGAGAAATCGTTTTTGCGAATACACACTGTTGCCGACCGTCACCTGTCTAACAGCGCAAGTGTGCGATAACCTCCACGACTAGTCCATCAAGCCCTCATCCATCGGCAACATGTCAGCCGGAATTGGTTCAGTTTGGGAAACTCAGCCATGAAATTCAGAATGACAAAATGCGGTGGGCCCGGGCTCGCATCATTGCCTGAATAAAGTCGTGGGGAGGGTGAACTGTTGACCTCAGCTGTAAAAGATATTGTATTGCACGGAATGTAATCCACTAAGAGTGTGCAGGCTCTACGTGGTGTCATTTGGAGTGGGGGAAACAAAAAGTCAACGGGCCCCTTTTTCAGAAGGCTTTGGTTGAAAATAGCAGGTTTTTTTCTGTGTCCTGAAAAATGTACTTACTGGACATTTTTGGAGTGGTCCACTGCACACTCCCTTACAAAAAACTGTAATATATGGGAATATAGTGGAAAATATAATGCAGTATATATGAAATAATATCTATATGTTGGAACCAAGTGGTTACATTTTTCAATATGAAAAACAGCAATTTTCTATGTATTATTCAATATATTGTAATATTGGCAACGTATTATTCTATATAATTTTAAATATAAATGAAATGATTTAATATATTGCCATGTAATATACTGTATAGACAGTTTCATCAGACGCACGTGCACGGCCCGAAGTTAACTTCTGGTCTGTGTATGGTTATAACATTACAGTTTGTTTTATATTTAATTATATTAATATTAATTTATAGACCCCTTTTATGCTGACGTCACGCTTACGTCACGGCATTAGCTGATGGCAAAACAAAAGGAAAACTGGAGGCGGCCAATACAAACCAGCACAGATTCGGCTACATGAGGAGTTTAAATTATAATTTTGTTGTGCTGTCGAGTGCCACAATCGACAGAATACAGTCTCCAATTTGATATTTTAACACATACCTGCTGACATTGCCAGACAAAACACTGACGACAGCTGTAGTCAAACACAATAAAACAAGCGGACTGAACAGAAACAAACATAAAAAATGCACGCGTTTCACTTCATAACACATAAGATAAAAAACGACTGTCTTTTGTTGGTGATGATTTGGCTATGTCAAAAACTATCTCACATACGCCCACCTAATCAAAAACTGGGTAACAACAAGTTAGGTTGTTTTTCACGTAGCGTTAATTTTTGAACGCATAGGGTATGCTAGCTAACTTTGTTAGTTATACAACTAGCAGTTAACTATCAGACAGAAAATAAACAATGGAAACTGTTTGTCATCTCTTTTTCTTTAGTTGTCACAAGTAGGGTTGCACGGTGTACCGGTGCTACGGTAGCATCGCGATGCTAAAGCTTCAAAATACCCGCGATGCCTCTCTATTTTTGAAACGGTAGTATCGTAGGTAATGTTGCATATGCGCATTAATATTCATTTGAACACTTACATCTGCCTTTTTGCGGTGTTTATCCCCTAAATGAATGTGTGTTTTGAATGACTTGGACGAGAGAATGATTCAAATTGGCGATTTGAACGAGTTGGTTAAATGATTCACTAATTCAGTGGAAATTGACGCCACCTACTGGCCGTTTTAGTTCTGCATTTAAAGTAAGCCTAATATTTCCCTTTATAAAAACTGCTGTATCAATTAAATTTGTCCAACATTTGAATTAGTTCCTACGTGAAAAATGATCTAGTGTACTTTAGTATTTACTACAGTAAACTACTAAAACTCATAGATACTAGTGTTTTTGAGTCTTATCATAGTAAATATTTAAGTATACTACAGTATTTATAGTATTTACAAATGACTAAATGTAAATGTATTTGCTACAATTTATCCAATTACTACAGTTAATACAACAACATATTCTAGTGCAAAGTATAATACAGTTTACTATAGTAAATACAAAATGTTTAATCTAAATCTGTGTTTTTTGTATAGATTTGAATTATATGGCACAGCATCGTGATACTACTTGGTATCGAGATACTTCAGCTGGTATAGTATCGTAAGACATGTTTATGGTACCGTGACAACCCTAGTCACAAGTGCATTAGTATAAAGGGAGAGGGAACAGTGAGAAGGCTCATGTTATGTGTTTGTGAAAAAAACATCCAAGTAAATAAAAGAAGTTATCAAAATCTTGGATCTGCTCTCAAACGCTGGGGGTGTGTCCGCTGTTTCCGCTAAAGCCACGCCCACTCGCGTCACTCAACCAACGTCGAGTCCCCAGTGAATTATGTGAATAGGTTTTTTTGGAGGATTTGAATTCAAACACGCGCGAGTCAATGCGCAGTGATCCTCCTTCCATTCGCGTTTTTCTCCTCCATCCATGGCGTGAGATTTGTTTAGTTGGGCGTGTGCATGAGTGCTTACAACCCTGAGCTCGTGATTGAGCAGACACCTGATGCCAGGCGCTCTAGTGATAGGGAGGGCCCATGCATGCTCGGACAGTCCATTGCATCATCGATCCCCCGTTTTAGCCCCGCCCAAAAAATCCTGAACAGAGAATAGGTGAAAAACTGTTCAACTCCACAATTCAGTACTACATACTTCTGAGTCTTTGTAATGTGTTTCAGTAATACATTTCTAACATCTATAATGTGTTTGAAACAATTCTCAGAATTCTCTTTACCCGGACTTTAATACCCATGCCTTTGACAGCTTTCTCAAATTCTTGATTCTGATTGGTCAATAATTGCGCGATCAGATATTCTTTATTTATATTATGTTTTAAATTGTATAACAACTACAGTAAGCATACGTGCAAGTATTACATACAGTAAGTGAAGGAAATCTACATCTAGTCCCTTCAGATTGATCCAGTAAATCATTCCTACATCCCCGTGTTACGGGAAGGTGTTACATGATTGACAATACATTATAAATGTTCCAATTACAGCTCTGTATTATGGCTCACAGGTATTTGTAGAGGGGAGCAGTAGTCCACAGTGGCTGATTGTAAAGTAAAAAACGAAAGACAGAATGTGTGTGTGTCAAGCAACTGTGTGAATTTTGTGCATTAAGCTTTTTCCTTTAAGCGCTCATGACTCTCAGTGGATTTCAATAGAAATGCTGTGCACCAGCCTCAAAGATTCACCAAATCAGACAGAAAAACTGCAGACGCTGTGCAGATGCCACCGTCCTTCTGAGGACAACACATTTTATTTGATGATGTTCTCCTGAGGCTGTGCTCTGTTGGTGTGCATCATGGTGCATGTGCGAGCATTGGCTCGAAACACCATGAATCACAGATTCATGACAGGACACCCTCTTATGAGCGCCGTGAGTCAGCAGTTATTTCTTCTCTTGCTGCTTCACAACGTCTCTCTATAGCAGCCGTGGCACATCTTTAAAATTTTGTCGAACGGCACAAAAAATGACTGTTTTCGCTTTTTTCCAATTGTCTCTCGCATTTGCTGTCAATCACAGACAGCACGATTTCAAAGAAATCGATTTAGCAAAAACGTTCAAGACTGTTTATTTTAGCACAGTTGTATCACATTTTCAGTCCAATAAGTTCACAAATATGTAAAAAGCTGCCGTTTTTCTCAGAGCGTCGGGTTCTTCAGCGTATTGGTTTATCGACTGAATAGATGGCATTGTTAAACCAGGCTTTCTGATAAGAATATGCATTCTTTGCTTTTTTCAGATCCCCCTGCTGTGGAGCCAGCGTATACAGAGATTAGACAGGGTCTGGGTCGCCCGTTCTCGCTGAGCTGCAGGGTCTTACGTGCCCACCCCTCGAGGGTGCTAAAGTATGAATGGAAGTTGGGCACTCGACTGCTAACGATGGGCCAGTTGGACACCCGGGACGAGACGGAATATAACGTGAGGGCGCTCAACCGAGAGGGCTACGGCGCATACACCTGTGACATCACCAATGAAGCAGGAGCTGGCCGGTGTACTTTTCTTGTCACAGGTAAGACAAGTGAAAACTGATCTCACCGATCTCATTGTAGAAACATACACTACTGGTCAAAACTTTAGGATCACTTGAAAAAAGAATGTCTCATGATCTTAAAAATCTATTAATCGGAAAGTGTGTGTTTCAGTGTTTGAAATCACTTAATCATAATGAAATTGGGCCAACATATTAATTAATTTTATTAGAAAAATTTTTAAATGAATTATTTGGACTAAATTGAAATAAAATGCAGTCAATAAGAGTCCATCATAGATTAAAATTCCTTCAGTACCGTATAAGAAGCTTCCCAGATTGAGACCTCAAGAAACTGGATGATAAAATGTGAAGCGTACGATTCTAGTCAAAAGGTGGCTACTTTAAAGATGCTAAAATATAACATAGAGTTTATTTATTTTGGATGCTTTTAGTCACAACATAATTCCCACAGCTGCATTTGTTATTTCATGGTTTTGATGGGTTTAATATTATTCAAAACTGTGGGAAAATATGAATAAAGAGTGATCCTAAACTTTTGACCGGTAGTGTATATACATGTTTTTGTGGAGCAAGGATCAGAGACCTGATGCCAATATGCTGGATATCCCCCCCCAAAATAAAGCAGCTTTGGATGAAAGTGCCTGTAGGAGGAGAGCAAAATAAATTATCTTAGCAACTTTTTAAGGAAGGAGAAAATGTGTCCCCTGTCCCTTTTGTTGTTGACATCAAAGGCTGTGCTTCCAATCTAACAACCTACTTTTCAAATTGATATGTCCATTTGGTTAAAGCTAGTTAAATTAAACCGATAATTCACCCAAAAATGAAAATTCTGTCATCATTTACTCAACATTTTACATATTTTGAAGAATGTAGGTAACCGAACAACAGCAGTACACATTCGCTTCTATTGTATGGACACAAAGCAATGCAAGTCAATGGGTATTGCCGTTTTTTGGTTACCAACATTCTTCAGAATATCTTTTGCGTTCTACAATTGAAAGAAATTGCATAATTTTGGTATTTTGATGCCCATCGTGGTGTTGAAGCAAAACCAATTGAGAACTACTGGTCTACTGTGCAATACATTTGTACCATGACATATTCAAAGCCAATCCTAATAAACAACTGGGACACAAGAGATTCGTTTTCAAAGATCACATTTAATGATAGAAATACTGCTGAAGTGAAATAATATTTATTTGATTTATTGCCTATTAAGCAGATCTTCGTTTTTGCCATTGAAATATTCCTTATGCATACTTTGATGAAATGCACATCTCAACAACAACAAGCTCTTAACCAGGAGAACCACTTAACAAGAGAAAATACATATTTTGCATTACGGAAAGCTTTCACTAATGATTCACAAGCCACAAACGCCTTTCCTCTGAGATTCGAAGAAACACCATATCTGGGATACGCCGGGTGTCTGTTTTGGCACCGATAAATCCAGTCCACCATGTCACCTGGAACGTTCGGTTCAGGCCGCTAAGCAATTTCTCTTTGATTCGGTGCCATCACATAAGCAGGCCGATCTCATGCCTGCTACTGCACAAGACATTCGTGTTTAGAAATGGGAACTGCTAGCTTGTGATTCCGCCCTCCCCGCTGTTGAATATTCATGGCTGAAATCCCAGCTGGTTGATGAGGCATTCTGGACCAGAGGAGGATGTGGGAGAGATGAGATACCTGCTTTCTGATGCATAGGTTATTCTTGGGGATGTTCGCTCTTAATCATTTAATTTGCATTGACAATTTCCTTCTCTGTTCAGTAGGCATAAAAGAGGATTATTTCACTCATATCCACTCTCCTTGTATCTCACGCTCTCTCTCGTTCTCTTTCTCCCCCATACACTTCTGTAGGACATGCTGAAGGCCATTATTTTGCACAAACCATGCATCTGCGATGAGCCTCTGCTCGCTGTGATGCAGGAATGTGCCTCCACCCCTGCGCCTAGCTTGAAGGTCTCATTTATCGTTGTCATCATATGGGTTTTTATGATGCAAGCAAGTAAATCCCACGATGAGTCCATTTTATTGGAGGTTAAGCTTGTGGAATGTCGTACCATGAAAGCAGATTTGACAAAATCAAGGGATACAAAGGCAAAGCCGCAGAATGACAGACGAACGTCACACGGCCGCCGGGTTTTGTGTGGCGCCTGAACAAATGGCCGATGCATCAAATTGACATTTCACTTTGTCACAGCAATGCACAAAAGATAAATGCATTAGAAGATAAAATGCTGGAGTTTCCTTTGTCGCAGAATTCATTTCAGATGTAAACAGGACTGAGGAATGAAAATGGAGTGAGGTTGCCGGTTAACAAAGGAGGAGAAAGTTCAGAGTTGAGAGAATGCATTAGGTAACTGTTTTGTGTTCGAGACAGGAATTCACTATATTTGTCGTCGTGTTTGGTTTTTATAGACAAGTAGTAAAAAAAATGCTTGTCTACTGCATTTATTTTTTATAACAAGTTATATTATAAGCATAACAATTTGAATACCAAGTTAAAGTTGTTGAAATTCAAAATATGATATTTTCTTTAATGACATCGTGCCTGATTTACCAGTTTGTTGTGAACCTGGTAATCCGTCCCAAAGGAAATGTTATTGCTCTTTTGAAGCTTCAGAGAGTTCTTAGTTGTGTTTTATTGAACTATTCAGAGAGTTCTTAGTTGCGTTTTATTGAACTATCAACTTCTCAGCCTCAGATGTTTCTCCTAAAATTACTTGAGAAAAATTACAATAGAAGCAAATGAGACAATTGTTAAAATAAATGAAGATGGTAGTCAATGATGTCACAAAAATGTTAGTTGCTAACATTTTTCTGAACAAAGACATGTATACAGGTTTGGAACATGGGGTGGAGGGAATTCATGACAGAATGTTTATTGTATGCCTGTTTTACAAAAAAGATGAGAAAGCATCACAGAAGTAAACATTCTGGAAAGGAAAAACTGCTTTGTGTGTGTGTGTGTGTGTGTGTGTGCGTGCGTGCGTGCGTGCGTGCGTGCGTGCGTGCGTGCGTGCGTGCGTGCGTGCGTGCGTGCGTGCGTGCGTGCGTGCGTGTGTGTGTGTGTGTGTGTTTGTTTGCTTGTTAGCTAGCTGTCTAACTTCTTCAGAGTGACGCAGTTGCAAGGACAGCATAGTATGAGTTAGTTTAGTGGCGGAGTGATACAAACAGTCAGTGAAGCGGTTCAACAGTCAGTTCCCGTGGTGATCCTGGTGGAATATCGCATGGCTCTCAGCCAATCAGATTCGAGAACCAGAAAGAACTGTTGTATAAAGGAAGATATCCCTGCATGCTTTGAGAATGTTCCACAGAGCATCATAATATGTGCTTCAATTTAAGAAAGAAAAGCTGACCTTTTGTATAAAGTTAACAATTTTCATAAATGTGCTTGCAATTGATTATTGACCTAGAAATACTGCAGTAGCTTAAATATTTATTTTTCACGTCATAACTTTTTTGTTTTATTAACTTATTTTCAGGTTTCAATGAAAATATTCTCTATTTTTGAGTAGTCTTAGACATTTTGATCTTCCCGCACATACAAACATACAGTACGCGTACAATCTCACACATATTACGGATTAGTGTTTTTGAGACGAGCATACCGAGTCTACCGGATCAAAGGTTTGTGTTTAAAAGGATGTCTACATCTCATTTCTAGACTGCAGGGAAGTCGCTCTAAGAAGTCTTGGCTGTTTCAAATGTAGGCGCTTCTTGGTTTCATTTGCCAAGTGACAGCTGATTCATGCAGTACTGTCTCTCTCCATCTTAGGCTGATTTAAAAGTGATGTGTTTATGATGCTCCTGCTTTTTCTCTCCACCTTCACTCAAGCATTGATTCCCAGAGGAGTCAAATTTATCCCTAAGCCTTAAGCAGAGTAAACTCGATGGGCCCATTAGCATTGGCTGTAGATTTTTTCCCTCTTAATAAGCTGAGGATAAAATAAACGCCGTCCACAGTCCTTATCCCTGACCTGCAGGATCAGCAAATTTTCCCGACCACCTCGTTCTTCAGAGTATAAACTCTCAAAGACATTCCAACCAACCAAGTCGAGAACAGGGCTCCTGAATGAAATCGGATACATTTTTGTCCATGTTCTTCTCTGTGATAAAGTTGATCTTTGTAGTTAATGAGCTTACATTTAAAGCATGTGTTCATTTATACTTTAATTCTGCGAAAAAAAAAAAAATTTTCGATAGAGAGATGAGATCTCCTAATGGCTTTGCTTTGTGTTTCTGTCTCTTTGAACCACTGAGAATGTTCTTTCACCCATTTTTTACATGCAAAGCATTCTAATCACATCTAGAAAATCCACTAGCATTGCTTCAGTGCACCAGCCGCTTGACCTCCCGGTGTAAACAGCAGACTATTAATTCATGATTTCTAACCGTATACAGCGTAGTAGCATTGAGACAGTTTTCCATGAATTTTAGAGGAATCAAATATAATAATCAAGTATATTTGCTAAGCTGGGATTTAGTTCCACTGAGATCAAACATGCTTTTTGCTTGAATATAGAAAATGAATGTAAAAACGAATCCTTTTATTTCAAACCTTTCAAATGATTTATCTGACAGACCTTGTCTGGGAATCTTTAAATCTAGTGTTGGAAGGACAACTTCACTAAACACAATTTAGTTTACGGTGTACATATAGTGCACACGTACATATAGTGCAAACGACCTTAAACACGGGTTACCTGTGGCGCTTCTGTGTGATATGTCAGAGCACTGCCCAAAAAGCAGAATTTTCTTTAAAAGGAGTCTTTGTGTGTTTTCGTTAATCTTGACAGCGGTTATTCATCATCTCAAACCAAATGATGGAGAAGAACATTATATCCAGGCCTGTATCCAGAGGCGCAGCATAGACTGTGTTATTTTGGCATTTTAAAGAGCTGATTCAGGTTTCTAGCGGTGGAGTGATGCTGTACAGTCCCAACTAAGTATGGCAGATCGTGGCAATCTGCTGCATCTTCCACAACCATTGCACTCAGAACTGCCTGCCAGATGGGGAATTGCGCTGTGCAAATTGAGTTCGGCACAGATTTTTTTGTGCATGTTTGCGCTGTTACCCGATTTGCATAATTCCTATGGTGAATCGGATGCTAAGACAACGAAGACAGCATGTGCAAATAACAAACAGCGCTGTCAGCCGGCACATTTTGTTCTTTGCGAATTCTCCCAAGAATATTTCTGATGAAAAATCCACCTCCCAGCAAAGGAGGAATGAGGAATTTATAGCACGCTCCTAAATCCAACACAAGCCATGGAAATCTTCACATCTGACTGAAATGGTTTGTTTTGAATTATAAAACTGTATCAGAATATCAGACAGGACAAAACAAATCATTAAACAAATAATCTTGGATTTGCCCTTGTTTTGTGGCTATGAATTTTGATTCCGAATTCAGAGTAATAAATGTCGGTGTGGGTTTGTTGTTGTTTCAGGAAAAGCCTACGTGCCCGAGTTCTACTATGACACCTACAGCGCTCTGTGGCAGAACAAACCTCGCGTCTATGGCTTCAAACTCCAGTGGACTCAAATGAATCCCGGTGCGGTCGACCGTATCATGGCCTATCGACTTGGTATCAAACAGGTGAGTCAGGCTGGTCGCTTATTAAAAGGTTGCGGTGTCAGGTAGTTACCTAAAAAGAAGTTCTTGAACATTTTTCCTCTATGACTTTTAACAGTGGCATTTTGTAAATACTCTTTTAGTAAATGTTTTAAATAAAGTGAAAGTCTGGGTTGCTAACAATTTTACACATCGAAAAGTAAATCACAGTGCAGGTGGATAACAAACTTTAGGAATATACTACAGTAAACGGACAATAAATACACATATCTCATAATATAAAGAGTTGTTAGTCAAGTAGGATTTATATGAGTGCTGTCAAATCGATTAATCGCATTCATTTCGTCGATTCATCGAATCGATTCCATAATAAATGTTTGTGTTTATATAATATACAGTATATATTTGTTTGGTGTATTTATATAAAGGTGTGTGTATATATATATATATATACAGTAGTATATTGTATATACAGTATATACACAAACCTACATGTGTATATTATATTTACACTACGGCTGTTAAACAATTAATAACGATGAATCGCCTCCAGAATGTTTGTGTTTAAATAATATATGCCTGTGTACTGTGCAGCGTCGGCACCACGAGGGGGCACTAGGGGGCATGGCCCGGCCACTTCAGTCACTGTGCCCCCTCACTTTTTAAAATGATAAAAGACGAAATCATTTAAAAAAAAACTTTGGAGAATGAATTTGGTTTATATTTATTAAAGAAACAACAAGAGCAGAGGGTAAAAATCATTTATTTATTCGTTAACAGATTTTAAAGACATTGTCTTGTGCTGTACTTTCATGTGTTGTTAAAAACACAAGCTAAAGGGCTGCTTGCGTCCAGCGACAACGTTTCTGTATGCATTGCTTAACAAGAAATGGGCATTATTATGCAGACGGTGACAAGTGGAGATACAGCCTGTCTATCAGAAAGCAAGAGCTCGCTCTTTAGTGTTGTTATATTGATGCGATCGTTTTGTTAGACATAAAGCTCTACCGGGGGGAACAGTCCCCTGTATACTTTTTCTGTCACTTTTTATTTAAAGCCTGCTTAACATTTTTCTATATATTTTTTCTATATATGCGTCTAAATTAATAATCTTCATTTATTAACTTCCGCTGAATTTATGTAGGCTGATCGGTGTATTTCCAGTTCTTTTTGGCATACAACATTTGCTCTCCTCCAAGTTGATATAAAAATTAGCCTTTCAGTTTCAGTGTCTTTCATACAGTGTCTTTCATGTCTTTTAGTTCAGTTCAATTTATTAGCTTAGAAAAAGCTATGCGAAATATGCAATGCTGTCCTCGAAATGGTCATTTAGAATTGTTAAACTTCAAAACGGCAGCTCTCACTGGTTGAAAAGCTTTGTATCTACAACTCGCGGTATTGCGCACCCATAGGCAGGATTTAACTAGAGTTTTTATTGTGTTATAGTTAAAAATGTCTGGCTCTCAATGAAAAAGGCAGTGCGCGGCTGACTTGTGCGGACATGGATTTCTTCGCTCACTCGTTATGTGCGAATGTGCCGCTTTTACAAGTGTGATTTGGTTAGCCTACCAGGTTTTCCGCGATTATCTCTGATAAAAAAGTAAATTGTTAAAACTTAAACTTGAGAAGAAAACTGGGGCATGGCGGAGTGCCGCTTCTTATCACCAGAAGAGCCGCACACTGAAACAGAACAGAGCGAGACCTCAGCCTGTGCCGTGTCTCAACCTCGAATTGTCCAACCTGTCATCTTTTCCTACTGCAGGGCAAAATTTAGGCTATAATCTAAACCACATCGACAAAATAAACAGGTAGGATGATTTTACAATGCAAAATACCCTGTCAGATAGTCCTACCAGTTTAAAATGAACACATTAAATAAATTTACATCGTAAATACCCTGTCAGATTATCCTACCAGCATAAAAGAAACATGTATGATTAATTTACAGCGCAATACCAAGTACTAAATATGTAGGCCTAGAATGATTTAACAACGAAAATACACAATCAGATTCCCGTAGCAGTATAAAATAAACAAGTATGATTTTATAGCGCAAGAAAATGACGTAACATTGATGTGCGCATGCCTGGTAGGATATTCTGACGGGTAGGATGAAATTTCGTGACACCAGCCCATTCTAAACCCCTAAACCCTGCCCCCCCCCCACTAAACATAGCAGCCCCCTCACTTTGTGCACCCTGGCGCCGACTCTGGTACTGTGCATGTTTATTTTGTATTTAAAAACACATACACATACAAATACATGTATAGATTTTTTTGTCATGATTTTTATATTTTTCTTAAATATATACATGTATGTGTATGTGTTTATAAATACAAAATTAATATACACAGTACACAGACATATATTATGTAAACAAACTTTTATTCTGGATGCGATTAATATTAACAGTCTGATGATACAAATGATACATTATGTAAATTATATTTAGATATAAATTATATATACTATATATTTTTTTTTAAATAAATTGTATTATATTACATATATTTTTTTAAATATTTGTTATATATATACACATGTACAGTGTGTGTGTGCATTTATATATATATATATTATATAAACACAAAGGTTTTGGAATTGGTATATATGTTTGGGTAAGTATTGTCTTTTACAGCTACACAGCTTTTTACAGCTGTCTGTGAGAAAGACTACAAGCAGAGTTGTGCTCACATCAAATAGTCGTATATAGCTGTAATTATTTTGTCTTTTGTCTATGTTATTGAAAAAACATCTTTACTGTCTGTGTGTAGATTCCAGTCTAATGTTACATGTGCCATGTGAGCACAATATTGAGCAAGAAGAGAACATCATGCTTTGCAGGCTTCAACTGGCAACATCTTACAAACAGGATTAGTCAAGGAACATTATTAGGATTCATTTTATGGTTTCTGTTGATATAGTTCATGTCAGTGAAACAGATATGTTCTGTTTATTGAGTCTGGCTAATATTTGTCGAAGTGCTTTAGAGCTCTCAGATGCGCTGTAGCTACTGTTCTGCCTCGCCGCATGCGGTCACGCCGAACAGCGCTATTGTCAATTACGAGTCATCATCACTGTGTTTGTCACCCTCTCCTTCACACTTCCTCTGCTCAGCTGGAATGGCAGCGTCCACGGCCATTTATAATGACATCACATGGGGTGATTTATTTCTTGTCAGATTCGTCTTTGCTAATGGGTACCAACTGGTGCTCAAAGTCAACGTAAAATACACGTTACACGTTTTCGCATGCCATCCTGTTTCTGCGCCTTATATTTTTCTTGCTCATTTCCGTTTCAGCTCCCTCTGTCTGTTTCTCTCAGCCTTTTTTACAGTTTGCACCAATATCTGCAAATCGCTTGTCTTGAGGGATTGCATGATTAGTAATGTTTACAAGATAGTGGAACATATTTTAGCACTCCGGTTTTTATTCTCAAGGGATTGTTGAGTTGGAGATGAAGTTTGTATTTGAGTGGTAGCTCACGCATAATGTGTCCACATATGTTTTTGTTATCAACAATAACATTTTACGTTAAAATGCACAGTGAATATAAGAGGCCAATTTTAAAATAAATTTCTGTTTTTCTCAATTTTCTATTTATAGGTATGTTTAAGTAAAATGATCATTTTTGTTTCAGTCTGTAAATAACTAACAATATTTCAAATAAAAATATTGTTTCTATTTGCATTTATTTGCAGAAAATGAAAACTGGAGAAACTGGCAATTTAGTGTAATTCCCAAGGTTGTGGTCTTGACCGGTCTTGAAATAAAATCCCGAGACCACTTAGAGACCGAAGACAGTCGAGACCGAGACAAGACCAAGACCATGACCATCAAAAAAGGGTCTTGAGACCGGTCTCGAGTACAACAACACTAACTGAAGTAACCATATGAATGTTTTTGGTAATATAACTATGGCAGAAAATAGTAATCAATTCGCCAAAAAACATGGTTTCTCTGCTTTTACTATGATAAAACCAATGTTTGTTTGTGTATCAAATCTTGCTGTGGTTGATTTTGTGGTTCATTGTACTGTGACATACAACTAAAGCTTTATTTGCTGTTAAAAGAACAAACAAGCCCTCGTCCTGCCCAAACATACTGCTTTAATAAGCAATACATCAACACAGTACAGAAAAGTGTGATGGGTCTTTGCCATTTTTTCCTTTCTTTCATATCCCAGAATGCCCATGTAATGTAGCTATTGATTTCCTCCATTGGTTTTGCAAATGAACAATATGATGTATTCAGCTGGCTTTCTATAAAATATTACAGGCTTATATGGCAATGACTATCTATTACAGACCTCGTTCGGCATTATTCACCACCAGCATGTGTCACATCTCGACTCCGTTTATCGCAACTATTTGATTCATCAACGTTAAAAGAGAAATAACAGCACGCGCATTATTTGCACTACAGAGAAGAGTCATTGTGCCATCCTTGATGACTTAGCAACAGAAAGCACACCTGGCACTGCAAAGAGAGAGAGAAAGTCAAAAACAAGAGAAGGGGGCAGAAAACTAATTAACAGCTGTGTCCGGTGGGACGACGCTGCTGCAATAAGATAAGCTTTACAGGAGAAATCAAGGATGGGACCCCGGTGAACAGAGGTTAGCTGTGTGAAGTGATTGCGCGGGTGTCTCTCTGTGTGTGTGTGTGTGTGTGTGTGTGTGTGTGTGTGTGTGTGTGTGTGTGTGTGTGTGTGTGTGTGTGTGTGTGCGTGTGTGTGAAAGCGCGGGTGGGTGGTGATTGACTCATCCGTTCTGATCATGATGGAGTGGTCTGGCCCCTTCATTAATGCCTTATATTCTCTCTGCATAGCCCCTGCACATCTTTTTTGTTCGCCAAGTGTTGTTCCGCAGTTTATTTGTTCTGTTAAACACGGCACTTTTCCTCCTACGTGCTCATCCATCATGTCGTTTCGCCCGGTCACCTGTCGACGTGAGCGCTTTGGAACATTTCAAACTCCGGCTGCGTTTTGTGGGCTCTTCAGCATTTTTGGCTGGTGACATTTTCAGGACGCAACAGGCAGGGACGGGCAGTTTTACAGCAGGGGTCTGGCGTGTTTATGAATCCCACAGGGATGAGATTGCTTACCCTTGGTTTTTATAGCCTTTATGTACTATGCGAACACACTTGGGGCCTTGAGAGCACACAGTGGTTAAAATGAACCCACGGATAAGAAAAATTGCAAATGAGATATCGCAGTCTTTTCTTTCAGACAGCAATGAATATTAGACAGCGTCCACCGGCTCCTGAGAAAACATGTTTCTCGATCATAAATGTAATTGCGTAATTGATATCCAACAAAAAATGGCTGAATAACTGTAATATTCTATTGCACTGCACAAAATATGAGAAAACTTCTGTTACAGATTGTACGCAGCACATAGCCTGAGAGCGCATGGAACTCACAGGGCAATTCTCTTTGCTGTATATTAGATAAGATATATTGCATGTGGCAACATCTAGTCCACAACATCAAAGAGTTTGTTGAGTCTTATTTCTGGAGGCATCCAGGAGCGAAAGAATCAGCAACAGACTCTAATGTCCTTTATGTTAATTCCACTACACTGCAGTAGTAAACCTGTGGATTCTGCATAATAACGGTAATATGGCTCACAACAGGCGATGTGAAGTCCGACAGGGATTGTCTTCATTCACTGTTTAATGCAGTGGAGCTTTAAATTAGTAAAATTATGAGACAACATGTTTTAGAGAAGGTTTTACTGTGTTGACTGTCAGCGTGGTAAAGCACAGCGTGCAAACGCACTATAAACTGCGTGTTATAGTTATTTGGGAATTGTGGCTCTGTTTGAAAGCACCATCGCAAAAAGTATTAAACTTAGACAATTAGACTTATCGACTGATCAATTGTTGCATGACGTTGTGGGATATTACTGTATGTCAATACTTTTTTTCTCATTAGAGCATGTCTAATTTTATTTCTTCTAAATCAGTTTAACATGAAACATAAGAGAGTTGTTATTCAGTGAAATGTTCGCTTAAAGGCACAGTTCACCCAAAAATGAACATTCTGTCTCCATTTACTCACCCTCAAGTTGTTCCAAATCTATATAAATGTCTTTGTTCTGATGAACACAAAGAAAGATATTTGGAAGAAGGCTTGTAACTTAACCAAACAGTTCTTGGCCACCGATGATTAGCATAGTAGAAAAAAATTCTTTATAAATGTCTTTGTTCTGTTAAACACAAAAGAAGATATTTTGAAGAATGTAGGCAAACAGTTCTGGGGCACTTTTGACTACCATTGTAATTTTTCCCACTATGGTAGTCAATGGTGGCCAAGAACTGTTTGGATACAAGCATTCTTCCAAATATCTTTCTCTGTGTTTATCAGATTTAAAACAACTCAAGGGTGAGTAAATGATGACAGAATGCATTAGCTAGCAATGAACAATTCTATATAACAATTAATCTTTGTTAATGTTAGTTAATGTCTCAAACTTTTATTTATTTTATTTTATTATTTATTTTTATTTTATTTAACACTAAACCAAGACAAAAAGACTTTGTTTAAAACGTGTTAAAATCACATACCACAAAATATTTATTTATATTTAACACATCCTTTTTGAGAGTGCTGAGTTCTTCAAGCTTGTTTTGATCTTGTTGCCTATTTTTCCTTATTATTCAAAACTTGCCAGGTGTTCAAAAATCATGATTTTTGTCATACTGCTAAAGCTTTTATTCTGCACAGAAGTTCTGACCTAAGGTCATCTATCCATTTAAATTTAGACTTGAAGGGTTATTAAAGACGGTACAGGGTCTCAGATCAGTGCTGAAGGGCAACACATAACTATAGTTATGAACAGCCCTAACGTTTCAATGACCTAATATTTCACTATATTGCCTACTTATTTAAAATTAACGGGCCCTTTCAACATTTTTCCTGGGCTTATGCTGCTTAACAGACTGCTGTAAAAGTCATCTTAACTTAGGTGGCATACTTTAAGGTTATGACTCTGCAGTGCCTGAAGTCGGTTGAGCGTTGCATTTGCAGAATGTGATGTAACACTTTTTACAAAACATTTTATAATGATTCATTTTTTATTTAAAGGGAGTTTTTGGTAATGGGTTTTAAATCTCTTTAATGAGATTGTTTTTAGCGCTATCTTTAACTCCCAGGCTAGAAAATGAATGGAAGCATTTTTCCAACAGCAGTTTCCATTCAACATTGTTAAGTTTTTTAGGCATGTTAAAGACATTTGGACATAAAGCTTCCAAATCCATGTTATAGAATCTTAATTCCTTTGAATTCCATATAGAAGTCATAAACCAAATTTGGCTCAAAGTGCATGAGATGTTTTTCTGGAAAATACTCATATTGTTTGTCGTTTTCAAATCCTCTGTTGTTGTTTTTCCTCACGTTCCTGAAATCCAGTTTAGGAGTCTAGCAGTTTCAAACAAGCTCATGGAATGGATGATTCACAACTGTTCACTTAATCACAAGTTAACAGTGTGTATCAGTCAGTGAACAATATAAAAGCGCGTGAAGCGCGTGCAGGTTGACAGGTCACCTCATCTGACTGCTCGGCCTTCGGATTTGCCCCCAAGATGCTGTTGTAGAGTGTTTGAAATTGCATTCATGCTGTAACTGTGTCATCATATTTCTGCAATATTTCAACAGCATTGTTAGAATCTCTCTATTGATCACACTTTCTGTGCAGTGCAGAGATGAAGCCTTTTACCCTGGGGTACTTCAGGGATTTTGTTCTGCATTACTTTCCCCCTCTTACTTTAAAGTGTTAAATGTACCTAAACCTAAAGTTTTACATGAACTAGGTACAGTTGTACAAAAGGAATCTGGATTTTATGTTTCTGTATATTCAGAGTTTGATGCGCAGAGTCAAGTTAATTTATAGGCTGACTTACTGTTACACCGGTAAACACTGAGGCTTTGAGACACGTTCAAAGCATTGCTTTGTGCTTTTGAGCCATCCAACATATCAACATCTGGCTCAGCCAATGACACGGGGGGGCAGGACTAATTGTCATGTCTAATTTTACACTTTTAAAGCAAATCTAACATAATAAAATTAGTGATAGATTGCTAGCAGTTTTTATTAAAACATTAAAGGATGTTACATCATCTGCAGTACTGTCAGGAAATAACTGAGCTATGCTATCCAGCCCAATCAAAATATACTATAAGTACATTGTGCAATTCTATGTTAATAGCATACGAAATTCATGGAAATAAATGTCATAATAAATTCTAGCTTGAGTCTGACGGCATGTGGAATCCCATGTCAGGGCAACCCTCCTCCTTAAATCCCTTCTGCATAGTCATAAAAAGCGGTCTCAGTAGTGAACTCAGCGGGACGCACTTATCAGATCTCTCTCCCACGCGACTTCCTCTTTTCCCCTTTAGTCTCAAACCCCATACCGCTCACCATCGTAATCCCCGCACACACACATGCACTGACACGCTTGCATTCTAATACATCATCAAGGCTTTTGCACACTTATAAAATAACAGATTTAACAACACATTTTTGCACTTCCAGGCATACCGTTGCATGCACTATTGCTAACGGACATCTTTTAACATGAATTGTGTATTCAAAAGAACATTGTGTTAGGATACAGCTCCACTTTTATGATACTATAACAGGCAATAACAATATTAATCTCCATTGCATTGGAGGATTTGTGAAGGTACAGTACTAGCCACACACAGCAGCTCTTTGCAGTCATCAAATTGTCCTGTAGGCTAATTCGAACACTTCACTGCACGGCCGTTCAGTGGAAAGATGTTATTTACATTACACCAAATAAGACACCTTAAAGTACAATGTCCTTCGGCCAACACGTGGGCTGTATAGGTAACATAAAACCTTATTTACAAACGAAAGCTTTTCGCTATTATCATGCATTATAAGAAAATAAGTCTTGTGTGAAGTCTTTTTACTGGGGGCACGCTGGAGCGGTTAAAGTAATGCAAGTGATTCATGGTTTGTGTACTCGGGTGTGTGTGTATGCGCCATGCTCGTGTAGGAATATTGACTACGTTTGGCTGCAGATTGAGGCCTGCCGCTTTAATTTATAAGTACCCATAGTTTTCAAAGTATCATTTATTTCACCAGCCGCACATTGTGAGCAACCAGTAGTAGTAATTGTGTACTAATTTAAGCCTCGAGATCTTTACTGCAACATCACACAGTAACCGTTCTTGGTTTATTTAGAATTAGTGCTTCAGTAAGTGACTCGGATGGTAATGTGAATGAATGACCCGTTTTAGACAAATGAGTCTATCTGTTACTCATTTGTGAGTCGTTTTAATCAATTCGTTAAACAGAAAGATTCATTCATCCATTCTCTCTATTCACATTCAATTTAGACTACAAACTCTTGTTTAAACCCCACTGAAACTCTTTGACAAGTTAACACAACCGAAACAACATAAAAATCATTTGGTTTGGTGTGTTTTTTAAAGAACTGCTTCTGAATAAGAACCTGTTATTGATTCCTAGCTCTACCGGCAAAATATCAACAGGGGATTCACAGTCTTATGATTGAAAAATGCATTAAAAATGCAGCAGATACGAACTGACATTACATGCAAATGGAGAGCATCAATGAAATGCCAGTTTTTATTGCTCGACTACATTTCCATCTGTCGATTAGATAATAGGTAGAAGAGAGCAGAGGTTTATATTTAGTGACTGCATCTTATATACAGTAATATAACTCGCAATACAGAGCTAACAATGCTTCAGTGGACATTTGCATATTTCACAATAAAGATTTAAAGCTAGGTGGGAAGTTTTTTTTTTTTTTTACCTTAAACCTGTCTCTCATGCGTAGATGCAGAGAGAGGATTAAGCTTTGTCAGGTAGACGCACTTAGATTTGCATTGCATTTCTGTGAAGCCTGCTGTTGTAATATAGACCTTTGAACTTATCCACATTTTTGAGAAAAGTTTTGGGTCTTTACCTTTAACCTTGTTCATATTGGAGCTGGCTGTTCCGATAATTAGATTCTATAAGATCAGTATATTAACTCTTGCAAATTGTTCTTTTATTAACTTTCTTAGGTTGGCCCCAAGTATGCACTGAGAACAAAATCATCATAATTTGCTTTAATTGCCATGTTTTGAATTGCAAATCGGCAGTTTTTTTCCTAAGATATCTTCGATCAAATACTAATGAGGTTCTTATTTACACAAAATATAATTTCCTTTGTCCCATGTGGAGTCGTGGTGCCTCAGCGCACAAAAAAGTGTTTAGGTTGGAATTTGCATGAGGGCAGAATGTCTTGTTCTTTTCATATCACCCCCTCCCTCGTCCCCCATGCCCAACCCCTTCTCTGCCCGTCTTTATACAACAAGATTTGCTGAACGATGTCATGAATGAGAAGTGAGCCCAGTTGCCATAGCAACAAGCCATTTTACCTCCGACCGGCAACATATATTACAATGCTGGACAAAAAAAGGTAGAACAAAACGAGGCAGAAGTACTTAGATGAGAGGAGGCGAAGGGAGAAGTTTTTCCAGTGTGTTTTATACTAGAATCACAAAAACAGCTGTTATCTGGTGACTGGAGCACACTGCCTTATATAACCATTATTTGACCTTTTTTTATATTTGTAAGAATATGTTGAATGTTAATATTCCAATCTGGGATTAAAATGTAGCCTAATTTTCCTTCGATGTGCATGTAAATTTAGCATCTCCGCCGCTTACATGGAATTTGTTTTCCTGCGTTCGCAACTGGATTACTGAGCGAGCTGCACTTCAAAGGTTAACACACATTTGTTTTTTTAATTAACCTCTACGTTCTGAGAATAATGTTTCTCTGATTTCAGACCAAAAAGAAGAGGCCTGAATTCATCTCTCTGATGCTGGTATTTGAATAAAGGTCATGTTCAGAAGAACGGAAATGTCAGGATTGTACATAATGCAGAATGCCCAAAATGCACATAGTGTCGTAATTGTGCACAATTGGATTCGTAATCAAAATTTGTTGCCAGAACTGCAGCACTCCGAGATTTGCCGAAAGCGGGAAATATATGCCACAGATGGTTCACTGAGGAAAAACCAGGAGGGAAACTCGAGCCCGTATTCCGAATTCTCAAACTATGATAATGAGAAGCTGATGAAAGTTACATTATAAAAATATAATACTGTTCCTCTCGCGAGTGACCTCAGAGGACGCCTTTGGCGTCATGTCTCTGCAGATTGTGAAACTTTGCTTTTCCTTCTGCTGCTGGCATATTTGCCACATGTGCCTCGGAGAAGAGTTGTGATGAAGCCTGTCGCTATGTGTTATCTAGGCTAGCAGAATAGATTCGAGTCAGGAAGAGTGGTATCATGAGCTCTGTCGTTTCGCCAAATGATGCTCTTGTAAGTTTAATCAAACAGTCAAAAACTATGAGAGCTGCATTTACAGGAACAGCTTACCCACAAATGAATATTGCATTGTTTACTCACCTCCATGTCATTCCGAACCCCTAGGAGTTTCTTTTTAAATAAACTATAGCCATACCCAAAACCACACAGGTTTGATCGAGCAGAAGTGCATGTAAATGATGACATTTTTCATTTGATTTCAACCATTACCATTAGACCTCTTAATATAGTGTCCGCTACAGTTATCGCACAAGAACTATTGAATTCCTTTGGCAAGAATTCATTTTTCTGATGTATACAATCAGCCAAGGTCACTAGCATCACAAAATATGTTTCACATTCCACAGTCTTGGATATTATATCAACAGCACCAAGTGTAACGTCAAAACCGGTTCCTTCTCCAAGGTTGTTTTGTCAGTCGGTGTGCTTTTCACACTCTCCACCGGCGCGAGGGCCTTACCCTTCAATATCCCCTCACATCCACAACAAGGTTTGAAGTGTCTCACTCAAGGATGTGTTAAGATTTGAGTGCTGTGTTGGATGAAATAGAAGGTCCCTGGAGCTCTGCACGCTGAACCGCAAGACAAAACTTCTTTAATGAAATCACACCTAAATGCAAAGCTGAAGGATGCTCCGAGTCAAGTGTCTAAAAAATCTTGACTTTGGGCTTTTTCGTTTACGTTTTGTTTGAAAAAGGTTCACAGGCCTTTTTATCAGGGTATGAAAATAATTCACATTGATTCTCTTCAGTGGGGTTTAATTGGGTTTTGGGCTCAGCCGCTTTACATAGATAAGATCAAGTGCCGCTTTAAGCGCCCTGCGATGATGCCGCTTTATAATGCATCGATTTGTGTGTGTGTGTTACAAAATGAGCAGAAATGTTGAAATAAGTTGTTGATGTATGATACATGGCAAGAATAAGGTGCTTTGGGGGAAGAAAGGTCTATCTTTTCTGATATGTGCCCGCATCAATGCTTTTCCCTGTACTGCAGGCATGGAATTAGAAATCTCACAGAAGCAATAAACAGTAATTGGATTTGGCGATGGAAATCTTGTTACCAAGAGAGAGAGAGACCCTGATGGGAACGCTGGCTTCTCAGGGCAATAGCTGCCACCCGCCACCCCACTGCTTTAACCAATCATCTTGTATTTCAATCCAGCGAGACCTGTAGTGGCAAGACTGTCTGCCAGGAGAGTCCATGTACGCCTGTCACTCAGCAGAGCTCCAAGACAATGTTAATGTGGCCAAGATCAACAACCATTACGAAACAGTATTGTGTATCCACAGCCTGATAGTTGTCACATGGCAAAAGTTCAGGGTTGCAAATGTTCACAATTTCGTACGCCAATTCCTTCGTACGCCAAACTCTGCAATGCCCATAAGAGCTACACAATCCGTGTTTTGCTGAATGCTCCTGTGTATCATTTCTGAACCACTAGCAAAACCAAACAGAACTGCAAATGTAATCATTAAATTATAAGTTTTACATTTTAAACAAACTCCCACACAGTTGGTCAGACAAACAGGGAGTGAAGTGGGAGTGTTGGGCCGCTCATACAAACAAATCAAGGTTCCGTCAAAGATAATAGATATTAAAGGGATAGTTCAGCCAAAAATGAAAATTCTGTCATGAATTACTCATTCTCTTGTTGTTCCAACCCTGTATAAATTTCTTTGTTTGGTTGAACACAGAGAAAGATAATTGGACGAATGCTTGTAACCAAACATTCCTTGGACCCCATTGACTATCATAGTAGGTAAAATATTTAAGCTTAGCAAACCAAAGTTATGGTATAGTTCATGTCAGGGTTAATGTTTGATCAGAAATATGCTATGTAATTGTGATTTTTAGCAACGATTTTAGAAATATCTGCCTGTTATCTTGCTATGACGTATATAGAGGCGTGGCAAACATGGCCGCCGAGTGGCGTGACTTCCTTAAATTAACTTTAGTTCGGTTTAGTGCTGCTAATGCGTAAGTTTAACCAAACTTCTTCCAAAACAGCTTTTTGTATTTACCCCACTGAGAATTTCGAAAGTTTTAACATAAATAATTGTAATGAAAGATGAATGAGGTCTTTTAGTCGCTACAAGAAAAATGAAAGCCCAGAGCATTCTCCAACACGGAGGACAAACTTTCCGATTCTCTGTTTGTCATTAAAATGCTCATTTTGGTTTGTTTACTACCCAGCAGTATGGAAATTCAGCGAGGTTTTTTATACAGTAGGTTTAATTAGATATGGCCTCTCATCCACCACCGCCACAGTAATAATAATAATAATAATAATAATGAGGCATCACCAAAAATGTATTTATACTTCCAGCCAAAGTTGAAGAGATACAGTAAATTGACTTTCTCCAATATTGGACTAATTTGGCTTGCTGTAAAAAGTTAATTGAGAGGGTCAGGAAGCAAAAACGCCCTGTCAGAACCAATTAGCCACCTCACACATCTCACTGTAAACTTAATAATGTTTGTTTTCTGCCCATTCAGAGATTTTCTTCATTGTCTCCTCCTGTACAGTCTTACCTCAAACGCAGCATTGTTTGAAACTCTCACCTCCGTTCTGTGTAGGTGTTTGTTTATAGAGTTTGTACTGATTTTCATCAGACAAGTGGAACCCTCACAGGAAGTGCAGATGAATTTTGATTGATGCGTGCTATTGGCCAGCTGTATTGTAAGAGGAATATTTCAACATGGAGCAAAGAAGATTGTGTTCTTGTTTAAAAAAGATCATATTTAACCATAATAGCTCTGTTAGCCCCGTGGGGACATTAAAAAGGCTACAACAAGAGTCTTTTTTAACTCTATGCACAATATTGTAATAATGTTGAAATTGTTTTCAGTTCATTCTACTGAGAAATCATATATATTATGATGTATGGTTGGATAGTTTTTTACTAATGATTTCCTTAATTTTGTGTTATTAAAGGGACCTTTTGGTGGACAGTTATTTATGAGCTTGTGGCTTTTTGCTTATTCATAATGTAACGAAAGATTTCAAATGAAACTTGTATTTATGTTTTTCTGTCCAGACAGGGCATCAGAGGTGGTGGGAACAAGAAATCCCAAACGAAGACAACATCCAGAAAGGAGAACTTCTCACCTACAACCTCACGGAACTCATCAAACCCGAGGCCTACCAGATCCGTCTCACGCCAATAACGCGCTTCGGTGAGGGGGATTCAGCTGAACGAATCATTCGATACAGTGGTGAGTAAAAGCTTGAGTTATGACCTTTATGGTTCTGTTTATTGGGTTATTACAGTTTCTGTCTATTTCTGCCTATGTTGGGGATATTTTTTGTTTTATTTTATTTTATAAATACTTATATACTGTAAGTATTGAATGTGCTTTTGGTATATTTTTTTGTTTTGTTTTGTTTTTAGTTGTGTACAAAGCTGTTTATCAGATTGATAACCTATAAGAAGACATTTGAATTATTTTTTATGTACTAGAGACCTCTACAGGTTGTGTACTTGATAAATACGTCACACTTCAAGTCACTCATCAGATGACGTGTATTTGATTGCAGTTGTTGTTCTTATTTCATCTGTTCAACTGGAACAGCTGTATGTTAACATAACAGCTAACATTCTATATAGGACAGAGATTGATTTCATTGTTTTCCTTTGTGTTTCTTGAAGAGGCCAGTCGAGACACAGGTAATGTATATCAAGTCACCTAAACCCCACACGTGTGGTTTCCCTTTCTTAATGAAAAAGCAATGGTAATGTTGCAGCTCTATGACCTCACACAATGACTGGATGCACACGGGCACGTTCAGTAATTGTGCACAGTGTTCTGTTATCAAGCTTCCACAACTCTAGTGTTTCGTGAAATTAGAGACTCTCTGAAGGTTCTGACATCAGTCCTGGCTTTTGGGTTGTAACATGAAATAGTTTGTTTGACATATCCTGTGTGACGCACCGCAGACCATCATGTAAACTATTTTCAGCAAAATGATACATAAGAAATGACGTAAGAATTATATAATTTGATATAATTTATTATATTTAAATTATTTTTTATATTATTTTATATATAAATCAAATTATTTGACTCTGCATGTACTGTAGCTCATAAAAATAAAATCATTTAAAAAAAATTTAAATAAACGTACACTGGTACCAATTTATATAGCCTAATTTATATACAGTATACTGTATGTATGATATATTTAGATTATATTATGTATTCTATATATATGTTTTATGTTAAATATTATTTTTGTACAATTAATTGTTTAAACTAAATAACAAACCAAGAGGGATGTAGGCTTGTCGTTTTTTAAATACTAATACAATCTTGTAATGTGGATGCCTAGAAAAGTAGACTATAGGAAAAAATCCAAAAAGGAAAGAAATCACTTATTATTCCACTTTTCCTCACAGAGTATTCAGCCACTTACCCATGTGATCTGAAGCCCTATGGCTCTACAGACTCCTTGTGTCCAGTAATGGAAATACCATTGGTAAAAAATTGAATATGTCTCTCTCTATAACATCTCTCTCTGCTGTTCTATTCCCCCTGAAGTCATTGTGCCACGGGGCTCATAGGAAAAGACCATCCGTATGATGCGATGACTTTCACACCAGGACTGCTTCCATCAAAGAGTCCGGCTTTTGCCACCGTGACATTATGCATTTTAATTGGTTCAAATAGCCTGGGGAAGTTGATGGCGAAATCACACCAGTCACAATCAGTATCCCAGCGTTTAAAGTAATATGTCATCTTTGAAACTTTATGTAAAAGCTTGAACAAGTTTTCTGTTAGGATACCTTCTGCTGGTGTGCTAAAAATTGCTCATGTGGGACACTAATGATTTTTTAATGTTGAAATAATGCTGATATTTTCTGGCACTTTTATAAAACAATATGTCACCTCCATCAGCCAAACTGTTAGGAGTTATTTGGGATTTGCAAGTAATTCCCCTTATTTTAAGTCTTGTTAGTAGCAACACCAGACATACATTATTTGTAATATTCAAAATGACAATTCAGTACCAGTTTGAAACCATCCTGTATTCCTAATTCATTCACATATCGATGTGTCAGTATTTACAATAAATATTTGACATGACAGCAAACATTCTTCTGTATCTGATGGTGTTGACCTATATTGAGAGAGAGAGAGCAAGAAAAACACTTTTTTTTGAGAGAATGGAAGAACTAGGACAATAAAATACAGCTGAATACATCCGAATAATCTTTAAGAGATTCATCCAAATAATTCCTTGCTACATAAACCTTTATTTTTTAATCTCATAGTTTGTTTTATTCCATGTCTCAATGATCAGTGTTACTGTTTCCAATGAATGCAGAACATTTAATTTTTCTCTTTTATTTGTGGTCTTATATTGGAAAGGCAAGACATTGCAATGTGTGGCAAATGCTGAGCAATGTTTGTTAAGACTTGCGATGGCTAGAGTTTGGACATGCTTGGACACTGCCAGACAAATTAACAAGCTACCAAGAAGAATTGATGGAGTGTGTCAATTGGTATCATTCTTTAAAGCACTTATTCAACACATAAACCCGCTGCAGCCTGTAGATTGCTTTGGAAAGCCACCAACTGGCAGCTATTTATGAGCCTTTTAGAGAAGACAAACAGCGTTGAGTACAATGTTAACAAGCTAAAGGAATTGTATTGTCAAACAGTTTGCACACCTCACCGCACCTTCAATGGTATTATACATGTCAGTATTTGTTTTAGTTGTTTGACAGTGATAAAAAACCATCCACGTCAGTTTTTCTCAAACAAATTAAGCTTAAACAACTAAAAATCAAGCTGTTATTTGTGTTGTTTTTAGTTTTATATGTGTACATCTTTCTAATTATGCCAAGCTTTTTAAGATTTTATTGGGTAGAAGCTGTGACTTGGGGGCTTCAAATATTGCTATGGACAATGGGGGGGGAGGGGGGACGTGGGGGGTTGGGGGCGTGGGGCTGGGGGGATTTAGGTTCACTGACCTACTAGTCATTTCAATTGCTAACATGTATAGCATTATTATATTATAGTCTAGCATTATACCAAACACCATGTCACTGTTTTCATTTAAAGTCTTCAAAGTATTATTAAATACCCTTTAAAGTTGAAGTGTCACTATTCATCTTGAAATATTTATATACAATTTTTAAATGTTATACTATAATTCGCCTAGGAAGAGACTCAATTTGATTTGTTGTGTGTAATAGCGTGTGACACTTTAGTATGATATTAAAACTAATTTACTTTTAATGACAGATGCAATAAAGTCATATATCAGTGACTCAAAACCATAAGTAATAAGTGAATATCTGAATCATTTAGCCATCAGTTCATTAAAACAGCATATCTTTCTTCTGCACATACAATGCTTAAGCATGTGACTGTATACCATTTCATTGTTTGTTTCCACCAATGCTTCACAATAATATTCAAATTCAGTCCGAAGCAATTATATTTCTATAGCACCTTTCACACTGTGTTGCAAAGCAGTTTCATTTACATTTACATTTATTCATGTGGCAGACGCGTTTATCCAAAGCAACTTACATTGCATTGTATTATACATTTTTTGTTTCTGACTATGTGCTGACTCGAACCCATGAACTTGGCATTGCTAGTGCCATGCTCTATCCACTGAGCTACAGGAAAGTTTCGCACACATAGATAGCAGAAACAGAAGTACAGAGATGTAAATACCAAAAAATAAATAAAACCGAATACACGGTGTTATTGCAATATTTCTTCAAGATGATATATATAGGAGACACTTTTGTAAGTATGAAAATTTCAAATTTGTAGTGCTAAGTGCTGTGTGTCACTTTTCATGGGATGTGTATTCATAAAACGGACTATAAAAATGACTTTCTTAAAGATTATTAGAATTACTGTCTACATAGAAAGATGACAGAATTGATGACAAATACATTTGATGACAAAAATCTTTTCAAGTACCTATCATTCTATATGAAAGCTTGTACCTACATCATTACTTTCTAAAAAAAGAAAATTGATCAACGATTTACAGTATATAATTTGAGACTATGAATGTGTCCAAAATGTGTGTATGGTATATAATATAAAGGGATAGTTCACCCAAAAATGATAATTCTGTCATAATTTACTCACCGTTTTGTAATTTCAAACGTGTATGACTTTCTGTCTTATGCAGAACACAAGAGAAGATATTTTGAAGAATGTTGTTGACCGAACAATAGCGGTACACATTGACTTGAAATGGTTTCGTGTCTACAATAGAAGTGAATAGGTACAAGTACTGTTCAAATGATCTTTTGTGTTCTGCAGAAGAAAGAAAGCCATACAGGTTTAAAACGACCTGTATGACTCGTTTTGAGGTGACAGAATTTTTTATTTGGGTGAACTATCACTTTAAGACTGAGACATGTAGTCATTAGCATGCTAAAGTTTTGATCAAATATTGTATAGAAATATCAAAATGCGCTATAGAAAATGTAGAACGTGCCTTGATTTTCCCTCTGCGAAACTCGACAGCTCTTGTTGATAAGCATGCTTTCCATTTAAGATTCAGCTTATTTATTTTTAGTAATCTTTTGTTTTTGTATGGGACGCTTTACTTGAATTTGTTTGAACTCTGTGTTGAAATATTGTGTCAGAAGTGCCTCTGGGTTTCATATTGGTATCTCGAATCCCAGTCTCTGAGATAAGACTGCGTGACGTGTTTCACACATAAATACTGCATTACTGTGGGTTTATACTATGCTCAGAACAGCTCTATGTTGTTATCTTGCTTGTTCTAATCAAAGGCCTAAATATTGTTGAATTTTACCTTAAAGCTTGCCTGTGAGTGGGACAGCAGTGAATCGTCTCCGATATACTGCGTCAAATTGTTTGTGTGTTTAATGTTGTTTTAGGTTTTGTTTTTTCCTCCTGCTTCAACAGTTCCAGTCGTTCTTTTACGGGAAAAGCGAGAGGGAGAAATGCAGAGAAAAAAGATGGAGCCCATCAATTAGCGTGTGTGTTAATGCGCCACGTGTTTCCAAATACGCAACATCTGTTTTTTTAACCAAGGCAGGCCTTCTTCTCCTTAGCCCATTTAAAAACAGCTGGGCGCTTTACAGAAAGGGAGATGAAACCATTGCTAAATTAGCTTCTAGATTGCAATTTTAGAAGTAACGGCTAGCCGTGAATGGTTAATATGAAATGTGATTAGCGTGGAAGAACGTGAGAGACATTTTGATCGTGGCTTTTTATTCATGAAGTTGTTTTGTGATGGAAACAAAATAGGGGAAGTGATGTTTTAACAAATATTCTTTAGGGTTCTTTCATGAAATCTCATTCATAGCTTTTTCCATCATTCATTAAGGTTTAGATTATGTTTATGTAAACATGTTTTTGGTAAGACTACATTCAATGTTTTATATGAACGCACACATTGTAATTCATTACAGGAGTTTATTATTGGGCACGGTTCAGTTTGTCATTCCGGTTGTGATCAACAAAGCCCAGAATATAGATGAATTTCAGCTGCAAATGCAAAATTAGCTTTTAAATTGTAGAAGGAAATAGCTGTGTGTAGTTAATATAAGATTTAATCAGTATGGAAATACATATGAGACATTTTGATCATGGCTTTTTATTCATGTTGTGTTTTAATGAAAAGAAGATTGATGTTTTGTGTTCTTTGGCAAAGCTGCAAAAAGGTTTTTATCTTCGAGGATGCAGACCACCTTCATTCATTCAGCAGAAGTGTCTCTAGGTTTTCAGTCTTAATTAAAGGGGCTCGGCCCCCATATGCGAGCATTAGCTGATGTACCTCAGAATAGAATATTTCTTGCATTTATTGCCAAAGAATATAGTTTTGAGTATTGCTTTTTTTCTGGACTTACCTCTTAATATCTTCCAACCTCTTCAGCCCCACAGGTGGGTCCACTATTGCATCATTAAATCTATAAATTGTGGAGCACAAAACTAGACATACGGTCAGCTTTCTAACTGCATTTATTGCATCATATTTTTTTGCATCATAATTCCACAACCAACCCCCTGCTTGTGAAAATCATATGAATAATATTCAGTTTCATATTTGTATCAAACTCACAAAACATAGATAATTCATATAGGAAATCAAAGCTCTTACTCTCAAGAATATCACTGTATATGTCAATGATCTAGCACTAACATAGAATTATTGTCAAATTATTATCGAATTTAGAGAGTTTTCTGGAAAATTAGACTATTTTTATCAATTTACTTCAGTGTATGTGGGTAGTGCACTCTTAAAGGAACAGTTCACCCAAAAATAAAAAGTCTGTCATCATTTACTCACCCTCGAGTTATAAAATTCTTTGTTCTGATGAACACAGAGAAAGATATTTTGAAGAATGCTTGTAACCATACAGTTATTGGCCACCATTGACTACCATAGTAGGAAAAATTACCATAGTAGTCAAAAGTACAGTTTGCGTTTCTTACATTCTTCAAAATATCTTCTTTTGTGTTCAACAGAACAAAGAAATGTATAAAGCAATTTTCCTTACTAGTCAATAGTGTTCAAGAACTGTTTGGTTACAAGCATTCTTCCAAATATCTTTCTCTTTGTTCATCAGAACCAAGAAATGTATAAAGATTTGAAACAGCTTGAGGGTGAGTAAATGATGACAGAATTTTTATTTTTTGGGTGAGCTGTTCCTTCAAATTTAGGTAAAAATGCAAAATATGCACCAGAGCTTAATAGGTAAAAAAAATACAAATGGCAAAAAACCTCAAATCTTTTTAAAGCAATATCACTGGCTGACTTTCCCAAGGACACAGTTTTTTTGTGTACTGTGCTTAAAGTCTCCATTTTACTCTCAAGTATTTTACTGTCGTCTGTACCGCACATATAACTTTTTTCACGCCTGCCTTTTAAACTTCCATCCTTAAATGGCCTATAAAACAAAAAAATGTGTCAGTCAGACAGCTCTTCCTGTCTAAGTGGGCGGTTTTTCGCCACTTAATTTGCAAAAAGCTCCAGACCTTTATCTACAATCAAAGCGGCTACTTTTCAGCAAATGTGAAGAAAGATGACATAATCACAGAATTTTCAGAATTTATAGCAGATGGTTAGCTCGACCGAGACCTCGATAGACTCTAGCAGCGTCTATGTAATCATTCATTCATTTCTAAATTGAATTTATGGAACCAGACGTTTATAATTGATACCCCCGTCAACTTTTTCCTTCCTTATTTGTATCATCAATTTTGCGCGGCACTTCTTCCCCCCGCAGTTCTCAAAGTAGACATTTACACTGTCAACCCCTTGTGAACATCTGCTAGGGTTGAACGCTGTTGTGCTAATCTCTCTCATTATAAGAGCTCGATCAAATGCCAGAGCCGATGCCATTCTGAGTCCCACAAGACAACTGTACTCATTTTACTCCAGGATCAAAATCTGAGAGACACAATTAACATAGTTCTCTAAATCCTTCTACTGCGGTTGAAACCCTGAACATGAAATGATATTCTCAAACATTTGAAGATCCTTCAGAGAAACTCTCTCAATGATTTTTACTACCGCAAATAAAAACACACTTGGGAGAACCAAACAGTTTCGCACTTAGCAACTTTTCACATTTTATTTCTTTTTTGTGTTCTATTAAGCCACCGAGCTTAGTTGGTGAAACGGGGATAGGTTTCAGTCTCACTATCTTTTGCACACATGCCCTCGGAAACCTTTCATCCACAATGCACTTTAGCCCTCAATGAGACTGCCTGCAAGCGCGCGGCTTTCTGCTCCGCTCAGATAGGCTGCTTTTGCATTGAAGGAAGAGAGATACAGGTCTTTATGGTTCACCTGAGCATTGCACAGCCCCGTTGCGACTTCTCCCTACACAAACACCCCCTCCTGCACCAACACACTATTTCATTGCGCCTGTAACCGTGTGATACATGATAATGATGCCCAAAGCACCTTCTAAACAGCACACTCCAAGGGCAAACAGCATTCTGTCGTCTCCATGTCCCCTGCTGTTCTTTAATATGGTTTATTATTAAACTATTAACTGTAAGCCTTCCACTGCTTGGGAATAACATTCATAACTTGTTTTCTCTCGTTCTATGTTTCAGCTCCAGTGAATCCTCATTGGAGTGAGTATGTTTTGAATTTGTTTGAAATAGCAGTATAACCAATTAAATAAAAGTATAGATGGCCATATAGATTGTGTTTATTTGGTATTCATTGGTATGTAAAGTACAGTTCTAAGTTATACACGGGGGGGGGGGGGTTATTGAATAGATCCTGTGTCAGTGTATGAACAGCTTTTGGAAACTCACACATACATGCATACAGTACTGTATGTAGTATGAATACATGAATATGAGATATACAAATGTTTTTGAATCCTTTGAGGTTCAATTTGATTTCATGGAAGACATTCAGGTTGGTTTATGTGCTATTTGTAATACACCAGGTTAAGTGAATACTCTCTGAAGAATGCTGTCTAAGAGACAAACCCAACCGGTGGGTTATAAATTAAATTACATGTTAATATAACCTATAGGTTGTATAATATAAAATGTAAACATTTTCTGGGTTAATTCAACTTGACTGTTGAGTTTGTCTCTTTTTGACCCAACGCTAGGCTCAAAATAATCCAGCATTTTTCCTGTTTATGTAACGCCGTCATATTTACTCTATATTTATCAGTAAATTAGTACAAACCTGTTAATGTGACACACTTTTTTGTTGGCTTTGATGATGACTAAATAGTGTTTTTACTGTACATATTTTTTGTTTTATTTAAGATTTATGTTTTATGTTTTTTTTTAATTGGCTGCATGTGTAGAATTTACATAAGAATACAAATGCGATCACCCTTGAATGATAGAATGATCTGATATAGCTTTGTGGATGATTTCTTTGCATTTAAACTGATTCATATTCATAATTTAACCCTTTGCTGTATCTTGTATAGATAAGTTCCACTGCAACTTTGAAGAGGAAAGTATCTGTATGTTCACCCAAGATAAAACGGAAGAGTTTGATTGGACGAGACACAGCGCTGCCACCAGAAACACGAAATATACACCCAACACTGGACCCAGCAGCGACCGGACTGGATCCAAACAAGGTATGCTTTCCAAACCACTGCACATGTGGCTTTTAATATGAAATAATTTGTCCTCACTAAAAAAATTATAAAAATGCAAAAATCAGGTTAGGGGTTACATATATTTTTGTCACCAAACAAAACTGCAAAATATTTAACCAGTTTGCTTTGTTGAGATACCCACTTGACATGTTGATTCTGCATGTTATATTATATTAGTATATTTTATCAGCGTGTCCATTCTCTGGACATCAAACATGTGATTTTGACATTACTGGCATTGAAGCGTTGGCTGACCATTCAAGCTACAGTAGAATGATATATTGAACATGAAGATGAATATGCTTTTACTAATATAATTTTAAATGACTAATAAACAAATAACACATCACAAGTTTTCACAAATAGCTTAACGAATTGGCATTCATCCGAGATAGTGGATGTTGAGTAAAACACTCATCTTCTTAGCAAAGTGAAGGCTTGTGATTTTGGAGAAAGGCTCTAATAACATTAGCGTCCAAAGGCACTTTCAATTTCTCATGTTGCTAAAGCAGGAAGATGGTCAGTGGCTTCCATTAGCCGCGCTCTCAGTGAAATTGTGTCAGTCATTAGCTAGACATCAGATCATGACGGATTCAGTTGAAACTGGATCATTTCTACGGGTCAACACATCGCTAATGCAGTCAGCACTTGGAGGACTTGGACAAAGTAGAGGAATGTGAAAAGTGCTAAGTTTAAATAGGTATTGTCAGTAGTTTTTTGATGAAGTTTTATATAGCATAGCTATTTGAATAAATAGATGTTTAAGGGTTTGACATGTGTAAGTCAATAGCTCTTTGGGATGCTCTCATCCAATATAAGAGAGTAACAAAGCTGTCTTTTAAAAAGCTATAAGAAATGTGAATTGAAAAATCGGGAGTCAATAACGTTCTATTGATTATTCCTTGTCAGTGCTAAATTGAATGGAGGTACGTTAAAGCTTTGTGAACTCATCATGTCTTTGATAATTTAGCAAGTGTTCTCTATCAGATCTGAGCTTCTTTTGTGTTGCAGATGCTACACATTTATAGACATTGTGCTTATTTTATATATATATATATTACTGTAATAAAACAATAGGAACTATCACAGAATTTCTAATAGATTTAATGCTGATTCTAATGGCTTCCCAACAGCCAGTTGGCCATTACAGTTACACAAGATCTTTTTAACGAGTTTGTTAAAGTTTATAAAAGCAATGGTTAAACTCAAAGTTGCTTAGGAAGCTAAATAAGGGGGTCTAACTTGAATTTCTGAATATTACCTACCTTGAGCTTCATGATGCCCAGAGGAGTGCCCTTTGACAGCCAGAAAGCATCTGAAAATCTTTTGATTGGATGTACAAGTTTCGTGTATAGAACAAAGGTTGTCAACAAGATGTGAAAGTGTGAAATTTCAGAACAATAATAAGGATTTATTCTGAGCGCTGTTCCATAAAAAATAGCTTACAGCACCTTTAATTGTCTTTCGGCTTGTCCTGGGCTTTTACGTCTTTAAAGGTTAAAGCCAGGCTAAAGAATATAAATCCGGTGCTTCTAATTTTGCAATAGCAGAGAAATGTAAGACAAATATGATGTTCTCGTGGCTCTCCCTGTACGCACTGTAGCTAAAGTAATGTTCAATTTCTTTTCTTTTATGTGTTTTTTCCAGGCATCTATATGTACATCGAGACCTCACGGCCGCGTCTGGAGGGAGACAAGGCGAGACTATTGACCCCATCCTTCACAGTCGCCCCTAAAAACCCTTATGGGAATGTGGTCACCAACCCAACTTACTGCTTAAGCTTCTATTACCACATGTATGGACGGCATATAGGTGAGTGACAGTGTAAACCAGAGCAGGGCCTGTATGCCTGCAGCTTTGTTATACAGCATGTATTCTGATGAAGCAGTCATTGTGTTTGGACTCCTGATGTGATCAACTGTGGGGAAATGTATGCAAATGACTCTCTTCAATTGTTTGCGCTTCTAATTAGTGTCGATGTGCAGTCAGCCGTAACCTCGGCACCAACTACAGATGTTTGACATCATAACTCTACCGTACAAAATGACTGCGTTACGGCCTGGTCGGTATGGTCGAAGTGTCAGGCGACAACAGGGTTGAATGATTATAAACTCAATATGATAGGGAAATTATATGTCATTCCATCACATACACTTTTGTTTGTCACATTACTTTTGTAACATCTACTGTATGCTTATGTATATCCAGATCCTGTTACTCGTTTTTATATTCTTGTTAGTTCTTTTTTTATTCTAGAAGATCATCAAATACTGTACATGAACAGTGCCCTTAATTTTTAGCTGGTAAAGTTTTAAAAACAAGACGTCTGGATGAACTTTATATAGACTGTAGTGCACTATTTGTACTACAAAATGGCGTAGAATAGTGCATAAGTGCACAATTTGGTTTCCAGCATTAGTGTCATTCTGCTGATGTTTCGCTACCAAAATGAAGATGAACTAAATCACTCTTTAATGACTCATGACTTGAATTAAAAACCAATTTTATTGTTGCAAGTTATTGTTGAAAGGATGTTGAAACGGTGGCTCGAGGAGCATTTCCCATTTATTTATTTGTTTTGCTCATCATGACTTCAGTCAGCATTATATTGAAGCGTAATCACTCTGCAGGAGAACTTTGCTCGAGCAGCATCTGATAGCTCAGCCTCTCTTCTGCTACGTAAGTGAAACAGCGACCGTTGAGTGCAAGAAGTGTCCAGAGTTCCACACTTCATATTTTCGGTTGAATGAGTGCATCATCCGGGTACTTAAAGTTAGGGCTGTGCCGATAAACGATATCATATCGAATCGCGATAGAATGTATTTCCAAAACGATGAGAAGCTATTGGCATTTTGACTCGATATGGATTAATCTTACAGTCTAACAGAACGCAGAAATAAACGCAACAACAGTCAGTCAGCGTGCAGCTTTTATCATGCGCGTCAAAGTACAAAGTCCATTTCATACTGCACTTGGCAAAGAAAACTCAACACGAGGAGGAAAACATGACTGGAAGCGGAAACAAAGGTGAAACTAACCTCGAGTTGTCATCACGCGGTTTATCAAGTGTCTTATTTTCCTTCGCAATCGCCGGTTAAACAAAACAAACTTGAGGCGCAATTGCAAGCATGTTACTTCGAAACTCAAGCACAAACGTTTTTATATCCATCGTTAACACACCTGCTAACATGAGCTGGTGCTTATGAAACAAACCAGCGCTGCCCTGTACAGATTAGAGATGTAATGAAGTGAGTTTGTGTGCACGTTAAAATATTGAACCTTGTATGTAAGATGCCTGCATGATTAAAGAAATGTACTACATTTTATGTGAGATGTCTTTTCGAAAGACTAAGGTTCACTGAATACATTGAATGAATCCCACTACTCGAGCAAGACATTGTTAAAGCGTTATGTATGTTCGCAGGTGCTGAGCCAATAGCGTTCGAATGTACACAGTAACGGAGCCCTTTCATTGGTTGAATGTACTGAATGAACACTCCCTTTACTTAACGA
Source organism: Triplophysa rosa (assembly GCF_024868665.1). Taxonomy (NCBI): domain Eukaryota; kingdom Metazoa; phylum Chordata; class Actinopteri; order Cypriniformes; family Nemacheilidae; genus Triplophysa; species Triplophysa rosa. The sequence goes on along the minus strand of NC_079899.1, from coordinate 15,082,375 downwards.
GTCAACTGAGTCAAAATGAGACTGAATGAACTGGTACAGGTTGTTTATGGCCTAATATCCTCTGTGTTGCAACAGTGCATGTCTAAATAGGTAATATCAATGACTTGGTTTAATTTAATTTTAACTGGTTTAAAGTTAACTTTTGTTAGACTGTTTTGTTAATAAACTGTATTTAAAATAGATTATTTTAAATACAGTTTTTTAATTAATTATTTATCGAAATAAATATCGATATCGATCAATATAGAAAAAAACTATCGAGTTTACATTTTTGCCATATAGCCCAGCCCTACTTAAAGTGCACTTTTTTTGAGAAATTTGAATGTTAACGTACTACTCACACTACACTGTAAGAAATATATTGTGAAAATTACAGTAATTTACTGGCAGCCATTGACAAGTAATACACTGTATTTAATAAGACAGTAAGTTACTTGTCAATGGCTGCCAGTTAGTAACTGTGATTGTTTATTACATTAAGTTACTCATCAATGGCTGGAGGTTAATTATTGTGTTTTTACAGCAATTTTATTGTCAATGGTTGCTACTAAGTTACTGTGTTTTTTTACAGATAATTTAGATGATTCGGAAACAGCCCCTGACTTAAGAATATAATTATTAATGTGGTTTTAGTTTAATGAATCACAGATCACTTATTCTGGTTTGGTATCTTTACGACTTACAGTTTCTGACCATAAGTTTAATACTATTAAGAAAAAAAACGTGGTACAAATTCAATAGAGTTCCAGAACTTTATGCTTGGACTGATACAAGTTGATCACACTGTTTGACAAATACACCGTCTCTATTTTAACGTAAAGCACAATTTGAAAACATTTCATAAACAAACAACAAAATATGGCAGAATGTAATCATGCCCCAAACAAGTCCACATATAAACACTGGGGAACACTGCTAATACAGTGCTGCTATGGACTGTGAAGGAAATAAATACTCTAGGTGGTAGACTAACTCCAACTGTGTCTCAAATAATGCAAACAAAATGTACAATAAAGATGGGTGTATAGTGCACACTTCATAGCTGAACTGAATGGATTGTTCCACATACAATGTTACAGAAGATTTCTCAAAAACAAATAATAAATAGTAAATGATACTATATACATTTTAAAAACATTTCGCGTAAATAAACATTCAACTTTACTGCCATCATTCTGCATGATAAAGCATCTTGTCTGTGGCAGCAGGTTTGAGGCACCGGTTTAACTGAAAACTATACATATGCCTCTGAAGTGCACACACTGTCATAAATGTAGCAGGACATTCTGCATGCCCACACTGAAATCTGTTGTTTTCAAGACGTCTGTGAATTTTAATATGCCAAATGAATGCAGAAATCGAAGCTTTACATGTATAAAGCATGATGACACCCTAACGTTAAAACGTCCACCTGCACTGTCAATGACTAAATACTGTTATGTTACTGTTAATAAAGTGACAAAGTTTAGTCCAAAGAAAACTTAAGAAACGTACCACTACTACGCAATCTGTGCAGCTACACTCCCATCCCAATGCAGGCTGCTGCAGGTCGGAATAGTGGTCGCGCCAAAAGGTGGTGAGTATAGATACCAAGAGGCGAAACTCTGGTGCTTTTTGGGAAACAGAGCGGCCGCCATTTTGGGGTGAAAAGGCTTTTTAACTGACATGGTTTCTATCGAGCTAAGGTTTCATCATGTATTATCATCATTCAGATTGGATTTCAGCTTGAATGTTTTTTTTAACAAAGGAGCTCATATTGCCATCGCGACAGAAAAAAGACGAGTCTCTTTCACCCCAAAATGGCGGAAATCGCAGTGCGCCGGTGTTGCAATGGAACGTTCTATTGAGTTTCGGCTCTTGGTATCTATAGTCTTTGGCGGCGCTGCGCTGCTCCCGGACGGCATGTGACATCAACGTACCGCGAGAGCGATTGTAATAGTTACGGAATAAGATGCACTCAGATTCCCCGTCACGTAATTTTGATGTAATTTCGGTGATTGGATTTGCGCAGCGCTGCATGACGTTTAAGTCATTACTAGAGAGTTACAAACAGGTGAGATGGATCAGGGTTAAGGCTGCAGGAAGTTGATGTCGCGGGCCACAGAGTTTAGTACCACCTGTAGCCTACATCATAAGCCTGTGTCAATGCCATGTATTTTTGCTGCTTGTAAACAAAACCTTATGACAACTCAATAAATGATTTATTTGAGAAAAGTCTATTTTCACAAAAATATTTAATAATCAATAAACAGAAGGTTACAAAACAGTTTACTGTCTAGTTGTATTAGGCTCAAAATAAAAAAATAAGCTATTAAAAGCTTGTGCGAGACATTTGTATCCATTAAATAATGATCGTACTTTGTTTTGGGTTATGTCCCATGTCAGAGGTGCCCTGAATATCACACAAGTTTCTCAATTCCAAGTTTCACTGTAATACCTGTGAACTGGGAAAATCTCTATTTTAATTATTTAAACCCTTTCTACTATAGAACTATGAACAGTCATGCTTGATTGTTGTGATTTACCACAGGCCAGTGTTGGTTAGGTTAACAAAGTCGTTTTTTTTAGCACATTCCTCTAATGTGATTTTCACAATATTTTGATCAGTATTGTAATTTCTCACTGAATACACTTTAATGCTCTGTGACCCCTCATACAGTGATTTCCAGTGCATGAACACAGTGAATTACTGTAGATTTCACATAATACTTGTTTGTTGTGACTTTGTACAGCACATTCCTCTTTAATGTGATTTTCACAATATTTTGATCAGTATTGCAATTTCTCATTGAATATAGCCTACACCTATATAGCCTAAAAATATGGTTCTTTAGAAGGTTCTTTAATGATGGTAAAGGTTCTGTATAGAACCATGTCTTCGGAAGAACCCCTTTTCTGCTGAAATGGTTCTTCGTATTGGGAAAAGGTTCTTTATTCCCGCCTATTTTGGTTTAAAGTAGATCAGTCATTTAGAAGCTGCCTCCTGATGCTGCCTGCAGACTGACACACCACACAGGTAAGCTTCAGACTGTTTTTAATCATATATTTTATGTTTTTTTATAATTTAAGATATTCTATGGTTATATAATTTACGGGAATCTGCTTTACCAATTATTTAGGATAGTTAAAATGTATATACTTAATATTTAAAAAATGTATTACATTAACAATATTATCCTAGCATCAATCATTATTTACTTCTACTGGCTGAACTTCCATAAACCATTTTTCTACAATATTTTATGCACATTAGCTTGATGTTTCTTCAACAGTATGTTGTACAACTTTTTAGGATGTTGTTTATTTATTGATATTTCAGAGTTTCGTATGTGACCTTGTCCTGGGAGTGAACTTGGAAGAGACGGGTATTTCTCGTGGTGCTAACCAAGTATCAGTTCAGCTCAGAAGTCTACTGTGTCATACTTAATGTTTTAAAGGTGATATATTCATTTTTCTTTTCAAGTTGATATCCTTTCCACATTAAAACGATAGCAATTTACAGTTTAAATATTTTTGGAAATTAAGTTTTATGTATTCTTATAGTAGGCTACTTCTATGTACATGTCTCTGTTTCAGGTGAATCATAAACCAAGCTCTAAACCACTGCAGGTCTGACTTTGACGGTTGAGGCAAATTCAGTGACACATTCAAAGGTAAATAATCAAAATTTACGAATGAATCTTTAGCCAAACATTAACTTTATTACCAAAAACATGTTTTATACTGCAGGAGTCAGCTCATCCAAACTTCTGCCATGACATCATTTTTACATATGAGAGTGACCTTTACACTAACATCAGCTTGTTTTGTCTCCATGTCTCATCTTCAGGCTCCTGAAAACACCTGAGACTGACAGACACAGCTCTGGTTCGGCCTGATGCTCAAGGTTGATGACCACAGCCATAGATGGAAAGTGGTGGGAATCTGTGATGATCATGGCCTGCAATTTGAGCCCCATGCCAGACCCTACTTTTGTTTTGCCAGAAACTCAAAATCATTACCACACATAGGGCTGTGACGGTGGCAGTTTTTTACCACCGTGGTGGTGCGGTGGTTGAGAAATATATATTGTTTATAATATAATTTATTATTTAATAATACATTTTATATAAATAATATTTATATTATTATATTTGCGTGTAGCAACCACATGACGAGTGGAAGAGAAATATAGACCTTATTTAAATCCTTGAAATTGAAATATAATATCTGAAATAAATGAGGATGAAACATCCGTCAATGTTTAACGCGCAAATCCATCAGTGAAACGGCACGCTACAGCATATACAACATTTAAATAAACATCAGTAAATAATGAAAACTTGATGTGATAATGATATAAGAAAGCTAAATACTAAATAAAAAAGCTCTTGTTGCAGTAACTTCAGTCAGTGGCGTATTAACCCTTACAACCCCAAACAAACTGTTTAAACCTACATTGGCTTTCCTATTCAGATTGCCATAAAAACTTTACTTTTTCCGACTCGTTGATGTGAAACTTACTTGTTGACATTGTCCAGATTAAAATGTGTACAGCTGCACTAAATGCGCGTTCAGAAGATGTGCACAGGAGCGCAAATGAAGAGATGTCTCTCCGCAACCGCGGCAAAACCTGCGCGCGCTCCGACACTAAGCAAGCGGGTCATAGCCAGTTTTGATTTTACGTATCTGTTCATTTCACAACAAGATCCACTGCAAAACCCGCAGAATAACCTGGGTTTTGCCGTGCAGGCCCGCGCTCGAACGCACCGACGGAAACGTATGCCAATAATTTCTGTTAATGTAAAATCTTTTAAATAAAACCATCCACAACTGAAAGGCTACAACTAGCAATCGTTATCGCAACTCTCATATTTATTACACCTATATTTGTCAAGAGTGACGTGCACTACCGCCGGTGGCAGTTCGCCACCGTCATGGCACTTTACCACCGTGGTGGTGCGCTTGTCACGGCCACCGTCACAGCCCTAACCACACATAAAATAATGGATGTAGTTATCTGCAAACAATGTAAGATGAAATCATTTTATTCCCTGTCTGACTTTTTGGCTGCACTGCTTGCGGTATAATCTTGCTGTTAACTTTAAATAGTAATCATGTATTTTTATAATTTTCCTGGTTATATATATACTTTTATTTCTATACATTTTTGTTCTCACATTTCTACTGCTTTTGTGCTAAAATGGACTAAACGTATTTCTTTACTTTTTCCTTTGTCTCTCTCAACAATGTAAAATTGTGAAAGGTATTAATATGTACAAATATAATGAATGTTCCATGACATTTAATGATGTGACCAGAAGGAAATAAAAGTATTACTTGATTTACATGTCTTACTTATTGTTTTTATACGGTAAAACGGAAATAGAAAATGATAAAATCCATAAAAAACTAAATGAATTAATTAATAAAAATACCTAAATTAAAACCCTTCCTGTTTTCTGATAAAGGTAGGGTTCTTTATAGCACCACTGAGGTTCTATATAGCACTTTTCAAGGCAGGGTTCTTTATGGAACCTTATAAAAAGGATTCTATATAGCACCAAAAAGGGTTCTGCTATTGTTACAAGCCGAAGAACCTTTTTTTGGTACTATTTAGAGCCATTTTTCTTAAGAGTGTACTTTAATGCTCTGTGACCCCTAATACGTTATTTCCAGTGCATGAACACAGTGAATTACTGTAGATTTCACATGTATTTTTTACAGTGTAATTATACTACAAAATGGCGTAGAATAGTGTGTAAGTGCGCGATTTGGGACGCACCTATAGTCTTGATTTTAAAATAGTGCCCTGGCAGGTGGTCTTCAGTTCACCCCATGGCCTCACTCTAGAAGTAGGGTCTGTATTGTTTCAGGGCTTTACGTTAACTTTTTTTGCACATAGCACCGGTGCTACAGAGGTTTAAAGTTTTGTAGCACTGGCCAAACAGTTGTAGGACAAGTATACGTCTGTTTACAAATGGATAAATTAGTTAATGTAGTAAATACATTAAAAATACTATATAAAAATACTGTAGTGTACTATGTAGTATTTACAACAGTAAACTGCGGTAAAATTCTTGTGTAATATATTTTATTTGAACCTTACTATAGTACATATTAAAGTATACTATAGTGTTTACTACAGTTTATGAATTTAATTATTTTATCATCTGGTTCAAATTAAGGGGACTTTAATTTTGGCGCAGATGCTTGAGCTTCAGTGTGTTTGACAGTAGCTTCTCTCAAAATGCTCGTAAAAAATGCTCGTAAAATATACTCAGAATCGTGTAGTGAGATACAGACAAATCCACGAGTGTCACGCTTGTAACATGTTAACGTGTGCATCTCATTCACTCATAGACACGCAGAACAAGCAGATGAAATATTTAGAATTCCGCTTTCATGATTCGTTCCATGTTTTCCCACATCGCGCAGATCATGGGGCTCTAGATCAATGGACTCAATGCAGCCGGAAAACAAGTTTTAATTGCAAATACTAAATAAAAACGAAAATAATGGTTAAACTCACACACAAACAAGCACAATGACAAAAGCACTTCACACAAACAAGTGACTCTGTCTAATGCACCTGCCAAACTGTATCGCACGCGTGCTACACTATTACATTTATTCTTAGCACAGACCGATTTTTTCGTAGCATGTGCGACATATACACCACGGTGTTCACCATTAGATTATTTTGTTTCCTAACTCTGGTGCATCAATGTTTACATGTGCAACATTAATGTGATTTTTCCAATAAACTGAGTGAGGACTTCAAAGTGTTACATGACATGAGCAAATCCCTTCACTCCTGTTTACATGCAATTTTCATTATTTGACCGTTGGTTATCTTAGAATGTGTGTATCTTAATTCTTATTATACCGCGGGGCTGTTGAATGCTTCATTCTGATTGGCTGACGAACGTTCGACGGGTGTGCATTATTTTTCAGTTAAACGCACACCTATGAAGTAGTTCCAGATTTGTCGACCGAATTACAGTTCCATATTACTGCACCCAGTTTAACTGAAATGTAGCCTACTGTCCACCAGTGAATACGTATCTAACAACAGACAAAGTGACAGGCAAATTCCATTGTCTGAGAAGAAATAACTATTAATATTTATGGACAGCATGAACATTTGAACAACGATGGTGAGAGCACTGTACAGGACTGTTCAGACGAAAAACTAAAGCATATATCAAAGGTAAAGGCAAACTACATGACACAATCAGCGGGTTAAAGACAAAACACGAAGCACAAAAACAACATCTTAAATTCGTCTGTGGAATGGGTAAACGGGACTTAAAACACACAGCAGGAAGCTTTCTATGCCACTGCGAGAACCGCAGCTGGCGTAGAAACCTCCGTGTCACTTTTTTCTCTTAATACTTTTCTTATACGACGGGGTGTTAAATACGACGAAAACAAATCAAATATAGATACTTGTCTTATCACTCTCAGTGAAGCAAATGCGTGTGCATGTGTTGAACGGCCTGTCGTCAATTATTCCTTACTTACCAGCTGTAGGACTGTGATGAAAGTGAAAGTAATTAATTGCACAGCTCAGTTAAATGTTTACAATCTCTGATAACCAAACACTACTCCAGTGGCTCTTCCTCTTCTGCCCCTTTTTTGGCGTATTCCTTTGGGCAGAGGTTTTTTAAAAACTCGGAATAGTGACATCATTTACCCAGGAAGTATAGGGCTGTGGTCCGATTCCAGCAGTTCTCTGTAGTCCTTGAAAAGCGAATTCTGTTAAAGACAATATCTTGCTTGGCATTGAACTTTGAGCTTTATCATTTTGCAGATATTGTTTATGCTCTAACAGCAACATTACACACTAACTAGTAAGGTTGAAAGTTTAAAATCACTGGTAATACCAAATCAAAAACACTATCTGTACTGTTGCACCCAATGTGACCCCGTGTCCTATATTGAGATTCACAGCCAGCTAAACTCTCTCTTGCATCACTTCCTCCAGGGAACAGACAGTTGTTGTATTTGACCAGGATTTAATGCAAAAAAAGTGTAAAACTAAAAGATACAAACACAAAGGAGTATTCAATGACTAAAAATCACAATCAACATAAAATAAATCGTATTACTGTTTCTAGAAAGTGCATGAAGGGGTTAACGCTAAATAGTCATACAGGATGAACATTTCCCCAAGTCTTTACAATGCCGTAACACGTTAACACAGATTAGCATCCATAAACACATTCTAGTTTACCTCAATAATCACATACATCAAGTCTATTAAACTCAGGAAATTTACTCATATTGCCACTCAAAGGAGTTTCAAAGGATAGGAATGGCTTTAGACGAGAGAGAAGCACCCCTCCATGTGCTTCTGTCATTCTAGAAAAACACTTGTTCTATTGTTGCCACCCAATAGCTAATTACTACTACAACTATAGAACTAACGCCCTCTGGAGGACTGGATAAACGGCAATATATTAACAGCTCCATTACACTATCTATAAAAAATAAATGTTCAACTTTATTTTATTGTTTGACATTGAGACATCTTTAAGATCTGTTGTAATGCACGGATTATTCATTTTCAACATCAGAAAATTTTCTGTTTATTTATTTTCTCTTCTTTCATTTGATGTTATATGTTCATATATTCATAGAAGAAAATATTCTGGGGGCCATGAAAGTTTTGTAAAAAATGGTCAAAAATGTTTGCATTTTAAAAAAAAACACTGGAAAGTTTTCGTTCATGAATAAAACATTTTGCATACAATATAAGGACATTGGCAACATATTTAAGAGCTAAATGAGTTAGCCTGATTCCTCATTGGATGACAGCGTAATTTATTTCCTATTACTCCAAATCCTAATTTTAGAGTCAGATGCTGAAGCTTTTACTTCACGTCTAGGAAAGCTGCCTATACTGTAGATTGTTTTAATGATTATAAAACTTTCAAGAAGATGGAGCTCTGTTACCGGCTACATTACCGCTGTTATTGTCAGTTTGGAAAAATGTATTCCGTTAACATGTAAGTCAGATCATTTCAATCTGTCTATTACAGTTCAACTGTAAAGGTTTCTCATGCACTGGAAGTGCTTCAACTTAGACCTGTAACTGAATTTGCACTGTAGATACATTTCTGTAGTTTCTTTTCATACCCACTTTATTCTGACTGTGGTTGCATTGGACATGTAGTTGCACCTCTGGGATGTCGATGACCCCAACGGCCCCAGACAAGCTTGTAACTGCAATTTTCTGCTTCACAAAGCTGTGTGCTTTCAGAATAGAAAGTGTGGGGCTAATTCCAAGTCACCAGGGTGTGCTCCTCCTGCCTTTTTACACGTGGTTTCGCTGGGCGTCTGAGGTTAAAAACCCATGTGCCCAACAAGATCTTCTGTCTGGCTGCACAGCAAAGAACAGATACAACATGGTTTGCTCTCTTGATATAAAAACCTGCAGACTTTAAAGAGGAGGGTTTTTTTGCATTTCTCAAAGTTGTATGTGATATTTTTTCTGACTAAAGAAATGAATTATACTTTTGAAGAATACATTTAATTAACATAAAGATGGAGAATCCAGTTATGTCAGTGACTGTAATAAGAGTTGATTTATTTGACATGGTGTGGGTCACCTCATGGGGGCCGCCATGATGAGATCACATGACCATCTGAATACTGCTAATAACTTCCATATCACATGGTTCGTTCACAGAATAAATTAATCATGACTGTTGTTGCCCTTTAACATTTCTGTATAACTTCCATTGTCTTCATTTACAGAATTAAACATACCACTAAACTTCTAACAATTAAGAGATTTCAATTCCCATTTTCATCAGCTTTTATTAGAGCCCGACAGTACTGCATATGTGAAATAACAGCAGCGATTGTATTCTTGACCCTTTTAAGATTCATTTTCCAGGATGGAGATGAGCAAAAGTCTATTCAAGGTCACCGAGGCCTGTGGTTGCTATGTAACAGAGAGGAAAGGTTCAATGACATTATGTAGTTAACTGGCCACACAGTTTTAACTGACACAGAGCTCTTGTGGCTTTTTTTTCAAGGGACATTAAATGTGTATTTGAGGCAAAAGAGTCAGACGGGTTCAGATGCCTCTGTGTGGACCTTGAGTGGAAACCAAGGAGATCGATGGAGGCAGGCCAGAGTTAACATCCATCCCACATCATCTTTTCAGGTGAGAGAATGCCAGGAGTTCTTCATCCTTTTTATTTCTTTCCGAAATAAGAAACAACATTAAAGCTTCCCTTACACAAAGACAATATATTTTCATATACATTAGCGGTCAGTATTTTAAATCATTATAAATATGTTATTATAAAAATATAAATGAAAAAAAATATATAGAATAATACATTGTTAATGTACAGTATATTGAATAATACATAAGGAATTGTCGCTTTTCATATCTTGAGAAATTTTAGCATGTGGTTCCAATATACTGTCAGGGGTGGTGCACAGGAAGAGAACCCAGATGCAGGCAGCGGGTAAGGGGTTAACAAAAGACTGATTTATTTTACAAAAAATAAAAAAAGACCCACGAGGGGTAAAACGACAATGACAAAGGGAGAATAATCATAGACAGCACAAGAACGTAAACTAACTAAAACTGGACAAAAACAAGACTTGACTTGACTTGACTTGACTTGGATAAACTCACAGGCGGGACCAAGACGAAACGTCATCAAATGACATGGACAGAAAACAAATGGTACAAAACGAACGAGCACAGGACAGCAGACACAAGGGCATTAAATAAGGGAACTAACAAAGAAGATAACAATGGGCAGGTGTGGTAATGAGACACAGGCGGGAAGCTAAACGAGGAAACGAGAGGGGCGGGGCCAAAGACAAGACCGGAGAGAATGTCGTGGCCGACAATAATATGTTTCTCTCCACACAAAACAAGAGGCTCTGCCATCATGACATATACAGTATGGGTAGTTGACAAATATACTGTACATGTGTTCAATGGTGTGACATAGCAACAGTTTAGAAAACAAGCGGTTAATAATATATTATCTTATAATATATTATTATTTATAATTATTTATAAAATAGCATGAGAGATTCAATTCATTGTTTTTTGCCTGTTTATGTAGATTATTTTGGAGGGCATTCGGGGTTCTGGTATTGAGGGAGATATTGCCATAGATGATGTGACCATAGAGGAAGGGGAATGCCGAGACCCCCCACCCAGTAGTAGTGAGTATATTGGACGTGTACAGTTTTTCATGTACAACTTCATGTTTTGGGAGCAATGATTCAAGAGTTTATTATGTTGAAATAGAATAAACCTAATTGTTATTCGTTTCTTGATATGATCAAGGAACCCAACTGGAATAAATTAATTATCATTTATAAAAACAATTAGGTAAATTAAACATTTGCTGATTACCTTTTTAATTAGAATTAATTTCGTCTGGCTTTTTGCCACAGCACGTTGCAAAAAGCCAGATACAGAGATAAAGACACATCTCATTAAACCTCTTAACGGTATTGAGAAAACAGGTTTCAAATCGTATGATTATTTGCTGTACATGTTTATGTAGCGGACTGGTAGAGCACCGCACTAGCAACGACATGGTCATGGGTTCGAATCCCAATCAACACAAATACTGACAAGTGCACTAAATGCACAAAACACTTACTTTTGTTCATTTATTTTCTTGTTTTATATACAGATATAAGATCAATGGCTTCTTCCACCCCAGTGCATATATGGCAGCTTTGTCTCACACTACTTTTAATCTCGTTGGGCCTCCGGAGGTGACCTCATCATACAAAGGTGCAACCCAGCTTTGGCATTTCGGCTGACTTGGACTGCCTGAATACAACAACCAAAGATTCATCCCGTCTATACAAAGGTTTTAGATCAGTGTGAATGAGGAAGCCAGAGAGAGGATAAATGTTGTCGGCTAACACACTGACATCAGTAGCACACTGATGTCCACTCCAAATCTACAGGAAAAACCTATTACAGGTGTCAGTGTTATAAAGAAGAGAACAAGTGCACCTGGATTCCTACGGCAGGATGGCTTAAGAGACTTCAAGGGGAATCTTTCAAAGCACAAAGACATGACATGTATTTGCATTATGACATGTTTTTGCTTTGTTAAACGTTTGCTACTGTCATCAAAGACCTTATGCCATATTTCACTACGCCGAATCACACGTCGGGCTGGTACGACACGAAGAAAAAAGTATGTTACCAGCAATGGCAAGAAAAAATGAATGATCGTTTAAAAATTAAAATTGATTTTTTTGAACTTTCCATTTTCTTCTTACGCTGTAGGTGTATGTCTAAAAATAGAGATATGTCAAATAACCTTGCTTTTGTAGTTCCCTGTACTGTAATGTTATCGATTCACTGTTAAGATCGGGACTCCGCAAATGTTACGTTTTAATGGTGTGTGGAGTTGCGAGCTTGATGTGAAGTTTGTTTCCAGATGGAACAATCATGTGTCCTTTATGTTTTAAGTCACTGCGGGGCATTGTGAATTTCACATAAACCCTCTGATCATGTGTTGTTGTTGGTACCAAACTCATTTAAACCCATTATACTGTAACTGCACTGAGCATCATTGAGTTTACCTCTCGTTTCAGCGTGGCCCGCTAAACAAAGCAAGAGGAAAAAAGATAACAGGTGTAGAGAATTGTAAACATCAGACCGTCCGCTCAATTCCCAACTGTGTCCGATTAAGATTATGCTGTTGCTTGCAGTTGTTTTCTGTAGGTGCGTAAAGATAGCTGCCCTCTTACAAGTCCGGTCACCTTCGTTCGGAACCTGTTCTGTAAGGAACACGGAGTCGCTGTCTGTAATAAAATCAAGTGCCTTCAGAAAAACCATTCTAGTCAAACTGTGTCTGCTCTCATTTATAGCATTTTCTTTTGGCACAGTTATAGCATGTATATGTTATGCTATAACTATAGGTATAGAGTGAGATGAATAGGTGAAATTCAGAGACCCAAGCATGAGAGACGGGTGACCGCAGTGCCATGCCACAGCCAAATGTTCCATTGCTGAGTTTTACATACATGTTGTGATCGATTCTGTTTAGTGATCAATTCGTACACACCCCATCTGCTCCACGTGATATAAAGAGCGCGAAACGACGACGGTCGAACTGAACTTAAAGGACCATCAATTCATCAAAAGAGCATCTGGGAGCTATTATCACCAGGTGAAAAACAGCCAGGAGGGTCACTGTGAAATCCTCCTTCAAACTGATGAGTTCTGTGCCACTGAACAAAAAAAAAAGATTTTTTTTCGACATCCTGAAGACTCAAGGACTGAGAGACACAAAGGATGAAACTTTAGAAGACTGATGAAACACGATCAGCCTTGATGTTCTGGATCCATCCGCTTGGATTCGTACAAATGATATTTTATTACTCGAATGAAAATGACTGCTTTTACAAAAACTCTTATAAACTCTGAACTACCTGAGACCATCTGTTACCTTATTCAGCTGGTTTTTGAAAATGTATTGTAAAATCACTTTTATCATTCATCATTTTCATTTCTGAGGAAGAATTACATTGACGGAGAATGGTTTGTTTTTGTCTTAAACGTTCCTTTACAAGATCCCTTTGCATTATTATATTATGGCATAATTTGAATTTATAGTATAAAGTAATATCAAATATATGAGATTATATGCAAATACACCTGGTCGGGAGGTATATGAAAAAGATGAATATTCAGAAAAAAGAAGCACAATGAGAAATATTCATATGAAAATTCAGAAACACGGTATGTTCAACACACAATAAGTTGTTTTTCTCAATTTTATTAAGCTCACAATCAACAGGAATAACTGCAGAAAGTTCTTTGTGTAAAGAAAAAGGAAATATTTTACATCTCGGTTCAATAAAAGGCTTTCATGGTATATGCGCCATTTTTCTTATTTGATACGTGGTATAAGATATGATTTTGTCATAAATCTGTATCAGTTACTTTGACACCTAACAAAATGTACTGAAAAACGTTGATGTACAGACAACCAAACATTTGGCAAATGATCAATTCCACTTTTCTAAATTAAAGGTCCAGTGTTTCATTTTTTGGAGGATCCGAAATGCAATATAATATACATAACTATGTCTTCAGGGGTGTATAAAGACCTAACATAATGAAGCATCACGTTTTTATTACCTTAGAATGATATATTTCTATCTACATACACCGCGGGTCCGCTTGCATGGAATTCGCTATGTTGTTTCTACAGTAGCCCAAAGCGTACCAACTGATATACAGAGCACATTTCATAAACACATTATCTCCTTCGGCAAAGAAGCGAAAACGTGACGACATCTTAATTCTGTGTCAGCCACCATAGTGGAAGGGGTAGAGTGAGCCTTTGGTTGCAATTCACAACCTCACCACTAGATGCTGCTAAATTTCATATGCTGGATCTTCTTAAAAGCCAGACAATACTCAAAAAGATTGTAATTGTATTAGCATTGCAACAGATTTCATAGAATTTTCCAAAATGACCATCATGTTCTACCCATGCTTCATTTATTTCGAGATAATAAAATCACAATCATTAAGTTAGCTATTGCATTTTTTCTCTGTTAGAAATGTAATGTTGTAGGTTGCACATTTCTAAATGTATTTTAGATAATTACACTAAAGTTGTGGTATTGTTTAATAACATGCTCATATAGAGACCCAACAGCACAGTCAAACTCACAACAAATTTAATTCTTAATATTTAAGGCGGATTACATGTTCTTCACTTCACATTTTACAATCTACAAAGCCATGTAAACTCATATCTCAGTGATAAGTTGCCCTATTCTAGTTTAGTCATATTGGCTAATTTGTATAATTTGACTGATAATGGTGAATGATACCTGATGAGGTAATGAAATTATGATAATTTCCTTTACCATAAGCCTTCTCAGTGACCTGATATTCTGCAGGTATGAATAAAACATGTTTTGTTTATAGAGATAATGATCAATGATAACCTTCATACATGATAATGAAGAAGGCATGAAAATGAATCACATTTCCATAGAAAAGGGAACAAATCATTTTTTATATAAATGGCTTTATGGATGGTTTCAATGTGATATCACCCACCTGAGCACCACTGAACAACATGTCACACATGTGCACTACCTTCAAGGTCACTTCTCCAACAATACTAATTGTATAATATTCATTCAGGGTAACAAACGGAGGTTGAAATGTGCACTTTAGTGTTTTGCATGTGCTCTGACAGCTAATGTGAAAGTCAGGTTAATTAAAGGTAGTTGGCAGTCATCCACAATCACTCCAAAGTTGGAGGCTGCTATTGCTCAAAGTACACCATGCACATAAAATTTGTCATTGAGCAAAATGCTGCTTTTTTAAATAGAGGCTTTATGGTTACGGCTTTACTAACCACCATCACTTAACAGAACATTTGCCTTGTTGATTATGATAAAAGCCATCCATGTGTGGTGAAGCCTTGGGCTTCAAACCCACTAAAGTCTTAAGAAGTTCCTGCTAAATGAAGTTGGAGATAGACTGTCACTAATCCTTACAAAGACAGTTCTTATTTTGTAGTTGTAGGGGATCTCACCACAGGGTGTCTGGTAGTTTCGTCAAAAATAGTCTCATCAAAAATAGATTACAGATTTATTTTTTATTTTTGCCTCATTTGGCCTGCTTATGCAAAACACACAAAATAGAGAATGTAAAAATTACATTCACTCTTATTGGGAGGCAAACTTGAAGTTGAATAACAGGCGTATTTACTCGTCTTAAAATAATATATTATGCCCATCACAAACATTGCAAATATTGGAGTCTGTATTTTTTTATCAAACCCCGTCCCCCAACTTAAAGGGACAGTTCACCCAAAAATAAAAAGTCTGCCTTCATTTACTCACCCTCGAGTTGTTCCAAAGCTTTGTTCTGATGAACACAGAGAAAGATATTTGGAAGAATGCTTGTAGCCATTGACTACCATAGGAAAAATTACACTGGTAGTCTAAAGTGCCCCAGAACAGTTTGCTGTCTTGCATTCTTCAAAATATCTTCTTTTGTGTTCAACAGAACAAAGAAATTTAAACAGATTTGGAACAACTTGAGGGTGAGTAAATGAAGACCGAATTTCTATTTTTGGGTAGAACTGTCCCTTTAAGTCTTAAAAGGGCATCAACACAATATGTTGGGTTACCTAATAAATGCATCTTATAGATAAATTAAACATATTTTTTTAGAAAGATCTCTGTCTGCATGATATAACATTTCAAACTTTGGTCAGCTTTTGACCCTCTATTTAAAAAAAATGATAAAACTCACGTGTGGAAGATTTTTGCATATAAAGCCCTCAGGCTTATGATACTAGAAATGGTTAAAGACCCTCCATTAGGTTATTTTGTAAGTACCCAAATTATTATCTGTAATTTATGGTCTGAAAGTCCCTGCAAGCAGGTCCATTTGTCACCAATGACAACCCATAGTGAAAACACACATACGTAATGTAAAAAGCTAAAGGCAACTTTCCCTTCTGCCTCCCAGTACTGTCATGCGAAATGAGATTAGAGCTGAACAGGTTGGACACCATTCTATATTTATCTCATTAAAATGATTTAGAGGTAGAAGTTAATAGCTATCATACATCAAATGTAAATGATATTCTGTATTTTTATTTATTTATTTTGCAGTGGGTCGGGTGCATTGAGGAGTATGACTAGTGTGTGCATGTGTGTTGTCATTTTTTAACGTAATGGAAAATTTCACCGCCAAAGCGAGTACACGTGTGTTTCTTTGCCTGCTGCGTGTTCACTATCATTGTATCACTTTGGCCCACTCGTGTGAAAATACGAACTTAACATAGAAATGAGAATGTGTCGCAGATCAGTGATGCAAACCGATGGCATATTGTTTAAGCGATTATTGAGAAGAGCTGGACAGAGTTTGCTGGACGCATTGGCCTCTTAGCAGTTCACAATCTATACAACCTGGACTCTTTTCAGATATTTCTACATCTTGTGTCATTTGAAGCAGAGACCAGTGGGGCTTAATGGACTTTTAATCGTCCCACGTGTGCTGTTACTGATATTTCAAAAGCAGCCTGTAGAGTAGGCCTACTATTAATGCTTTATGCACTTTTATTATTTAAAACTTCAATGCAATTCAGAACAAATATGATTAAACACGTTTTGCCTTGCTTAAGTAAAACTTATACAATTCGTGAATTGAAATACTTTCAATAATAATAAAACAGTTGTTTTGATTCACGTCTCCTCTCTTGCCGTGCTCTACAAGGTGTAGCTTTGACAGCTCCCTAATCAAAAATTGAAGATTTTATTATATAATACAAGAAAAGCTTTCACCCTCTGTGGCTCGCAGATTCTGCGGTTGAATTAGACTTAAATCCTGTGATGTGTGCGTTCAGTGAAGTCTGAAACACTGAATGGCCCGAGATTTCATCCACCAGAGATTTCCCTATGAAGTTTCTGCTTTACACTTCAACAGGCAACGTCTTCTTCACGGGATCGCATACTCACAGAACAAAACTGTGCTTCTGCGTCTGTTGCAAGTTTTGTGGGTTAGATCACACTTTGTAAGCTGAGTCTCCTTCAACGCAACACGTCATGTTGCCTAATCACAAGTGACATGGAAGAGAATCAAACAAACATTTTATAAAGGGTTTGATAGAACGCACATAACGTTCGTGTTTCACATTCTCTTGCTGATTCTTTAAATAATCGTACATGCATTATTTGATTCCCTCATACACGTTTTATGCTCGGGAATACAAACAACCTACGGGCAGCTTTGGTGACGTTTTACTGATGTTTCTAGTTCTTGTGGAATGGTTCAGTTTGGGTGCACAAGTGAAGTGTGCCATTATTTTTATTAGGGGTGTAACGATACGCTCGGACACTCAAATGACAGATTTTCCCCCAAAACATTCCCCCCAAATTTGTAATATTGTTAAAGAATTGACAACATAACCAATCTTTATGTAGGCTAAACTAATAAAAACAAATAGATCTTTTAAATTTCATTTAAAAATATATTGCCATAGCTTTATGATACATATTTTTAAGTTTTTGTATTGCGATATGTGATACATAAGGGATAATGTACAGGCAGCCGGTTGTTGTCGCAGAAATAAGCCCCAACCATGTGATCAGGACCCGACATGTAGCGGAGGGTCTTGTATCACACTGAAGGGGCTTATTTCGCGATAACAGCCGGCTGCTTGTACATTATCCCGTTTATTACACGGCTACTTGCCACATGCGAAAAAAAATGGACATGAAAATGTGCATTTGAAATATTTTATTAGCTCATTTTAATCGAATGCTGACCTTCCACGAGGAAAAGCCGTTTACTTTCGGTTTTAAGGTAAGAAACGACTTTCAAATGTCACAAACAGGCAATTTGGTTTAATCATTTGTAAATATAATGTCATATATGTTATTAAAATACATATTTATATTTAATTTGTCCAAAAAAAAAATGATATGCTGCATCCGGGTTACCATGTGTTATTAGTCTTGAGAGGAGAGGTTGTTATCTGGGAATAACGAACCTGCAAATGTCACAACTGGCCAATCAGAATCAAGCAGCGGGGTACATGAGCACTGAACGCCCGGTGATCGCCTGGAGCTCACTCTCCGAGCAAATTTTCAAATATACTGTACGTTATATCTTTATTAACCGACCGCATATTTGAACTTAAACAGATACATTCTCGCCTGAACAACTCTTAAAACTACATTTCATGACCGAATAACAGTATCATGTGCATTTTACTGTGCAACGCATGAAATATACAGTATAGCTGTCTTAAGTCCATATATGGACTAGATTTGTCTTAATTAGTTCAGCCAACATTCGCCATTCTGAATGTTGACTGGATTTGAAAATAACCCTTCATTTAATGTTTTTAAAATATATTTATGCTAACTTAAAATAATATGTCTTCCTAACTAGGCCTGAACAAGAATATTGGTTCAACAGCGTTTTTACAGTGTAGCGTTTTTTTTAGAAAAGTTTAACAGTGTTGCTCATTGCCATTTGGTCCATGAATCTCAGCCCCACCAATGGTGAGAGTTTGGGACGGAGCTACTTTTTGGTGCCACCCTTTCTAACTAAACTTTATATTCTGTATTATGTTTAAATGAAATAAAGTGTTGTTAGAGTTTTATGTGTAACTATATTTTTCCTTCTTAAAAGTTTAAATTGCATTATTGACTTTCAACCTGGTCTCCAATTGTATTCCTCATGGAAAAGTCATGGAAAAATACTGGAAAATTCTTCGTTACATTGGCACTTTCTACCTGTCACTTTAGCAGTGGTGTCATGAGGTAAACGGTCATGCTTATGTTTCAAAATATGCTATGAAATATTGATAGAAAAAGGCTTATTTTCACAGTCCAGGCATGTGCATCAACAAGCGATGGTTTCCTTTCCATGCTTGTGATATTGTGTGCAATGCTAAAGTGTATTCTGTGTTAGCTGATCCAGGTCCATCTGTCAGACAGGTTGGATATGTCACTGCTGTATGATGGATCCTGGCTCGGCAGAGGAGCCTATCGCAGCAGATGCTGTTATAGCATAGACACTTAATGGGTGATTGAAATTTAGACAGGAAATTTGATTCATTGACATCAGTAACAGGATGTATCAGTATCAGGATAGCACATTTACTGGAATTTCTTAGAGTACATTGCTAGAATGTGACAGTCTTGTAGTACTTGAGACCGTCATGAGACCTTTTTTTAATTCTTTTAAGTCTCACCTTTGTATTAATCTTATTAGCTGACTTTTTAGCATTAGGGTTATGTGGACCTTTTAAATACATTTTAGCGGTGCTGGTCTGAACTTGGTCTCGACAACAATATTTATGGGATCTCGGGGGTTTCAGGGATTATTTATGTGGCAGTTGTGTATTGAACTAAAAGTATTTTTTCTAAACCTAACCCTGATGTGACCAAAGCATCCCAATAGATTCTGTTGCCACGGTATAGGCCTAAGGTATTTTAGGATATGTGTACACAGTATCCTAAATAGACCGGAAAAAATGTACTAGTTGACTATGAATGTGAAGCTGACGTCACGCCCTATGTTGCATGTTGCAGTGGCGCCGCCATCTTGGGAGGGTAAAACTCCACTGCTATCATTGTTTTGATTTGTACCGTTACTTGTTTCCTTTGATATATGGTGAAATCGAAAGCAAAAGAACCATGGGCTTTTCCTGAACGACTCTGCGTAATGCTATTGCAGTTTTTAACACAGCAAGACCGACCTACCATAGTTATAATTTCCTAATCAAACAAGAAAAACAAAACACTGCATTGAACGCATTAGCAGCCATCCTCCCAAGATGGCGCAACATTCAACGCGGCGTGACGTCGATTAACAAGCTCTATAGGGGCATGATGGTAAATCCTGAGCAATAATCCAGGGCAAACAATTCCTGTGTGTCATGCAGTTTTAATGTAATGAGTTGCACCTTAAACCTCTCCTCTGAAACTGTGTAAATGATGTAGAGTGTGTCACTGTTTGTCTTTAGGTAAACAATGACAGTTTACCCTTCATAGAGGTCTCTGTAATGTTGAAATTACCGAGAAGGCACATACCACAATTCTCTGGGGAGGGGGGTCAAGGAAATTGCATTGTTAAAAATGTACGGCTACTGTATTCTCACAGAGATATTCCTTGAGGCTTAAACATAAACATAGGATTTCAGTGGTGTGTACCTCAGTGAATAACATTTTTTTTCTGTTTTCATCAGCCCATTTCTTTGTATAGGCCTACGTATAGGGAGTTTATAGGCCTACAACCAATACTTGTATATATACTGTACCTATAGAAAACATTGCTTCAACAGATAGCATTTTGCAGTTAGGGGAGACTGGGAATAGTCACAGTTTTTCTCCAGTGATTTCTCCAGTTTTTGGAAGTCTATATAGAGACACTTACCTTAAAATTATGACATTCTGTGACAACATACCCCAACAGTGTCCCAGTCTCCTTTACTACTCCACTCCTGATGACATCTCTGGCTAAAACTGTAGTATTGCATCCTTATGTATCATGAGCTTCTAGATATTTTGTTGTGTCTGACACCTTTGCTAGTAGTGACCGTGAAAGCTATAGATGTCTAGGAAGATGATGACTTAAATTACACACAAAAAAAGATCAGTCAGGGATTCATTCATATTGATAATTAGCTGTTTCATAAGGAGCGGGTTTGAAAAATGACATCCTCTCTGCTCGGCTGAATTTGATGGGTACTCATATTTATAATGACATTCTTGTGCATGTAGATGCACTAAGTACGCATCTCATTCTGCCATCGCTTTGAAATCTCTTTTCAATGATTGATAAACTCCCTCCAACACACGCTTATGGGTGAATGTTCCCATATTCCACACCAAAACTATGTGTAAACTGAGCGAAACTGTAGCAAGAAGATGAAACAGAGCAGAACAACTTATATAACTATTGTCTGTAAGACGTTAAACAATTTGTATTCATTTTGCATAGTTGTACTATAAAAAATCACATAAAATTTGCTTTATGAGTCAATTGAACTTAATTATATAACTAACTTAAAAAAACTGAGTTGTAAAATACTACTAGATATTTTAAGTCAGTTCAATATAATTGAAGTTTAATTGACTCATAAAGCTAATTTAATTTAACTATGAAGCTGTTTAACTTACATTTTAAGTAGATTTTTGACAGTGCTTTATTAATTATGAGCTTTTTGTTTATTATTATGTATTTTTTGTATATTCAAAAAAAATTCTGTCCAAGGTGTTTGCTCTATTTTGTGCCATACCCCTTATATTTTGATAGTTTAATCTGACCCGAGGGGGCATTAAAAGCAAATATTGTACAAATATGTCCTCATACATCACTTTGGGCCATTTCTGTATATAAATTATAATTATAACTGTATAGAAATGTTCCTCATGGCTTTCTACCTTTTCTTTATGGGTTTAATTTAACAGATTGATGACTGAAAGCATACAAGAGGATGTAGATGATGGCTCCAAGATAGCTTCTCCCGCAAACAATATTACAGCTTACCCATGAACCCCTTATACCTCCATAAAACAAACACTACTTACCGTCTCTTGGCATGTAGCTTTAATATACAGACACACATAGTCCCAGACTGACAGCAACTGGGACAATCCCACAGTGGTGCATTAACACTTCACGTCAATTTGACGTCGAGTAATTCCAGGATCGGGTGTGGGTTGCATGGGTCAAAAAGCAACACGCACACACACAACTCAATCATAAAGTCCTTGACCCTGCAGCATCCGGAGGATACATCTCTCGGATCAGCACAGCGGCCCAGCAGATAAGAAATGATGAATGCAGATTGTTCTGTTGCTGACACTATCATCAGTCTATAGTGACTTAGTATCAGCAGGAGTCTACACCCAGGGCACAGAGCTTCATGAGCGATGACCGCTCCCACAGCATCTTCAGCCGTGTACCAAAACCAAATACCGATCCTCTATCAAACCGCCTCCAGAATTGCTGCTTTATCTTTGTCTGCAACTGTACGACAGAAGGAGCCATCAAGTTGCTGCTTTCGGTCTATTAGTATTCCTCAGGAACACGGTCTTTGTTTGGCAGTAAAAATAACACAACATTTGTTGATGGAATTCATTTATTGATATAAGGACCTGTCATGTATTCTGCTCTGTAGTGCAGGGAGTCAGAGAGAACCCAAATGCTGTTTTAATTACTCAAAGACCATACTGAATATTCATGACTATTTTACATTACCTGCCAAAATTTTCGAATTAATATATAGCCGTGTCAGTTCCTTATTTTGATTTGGGGTTTTTTTTATGAAGAAATGATGAAAATATGAAAACTTACTTTCTTCTGTCTAACACAAGAAGATATTTTGAAAAATGTCTCAGTGGTTTTGTGTCCATAAGATGGAAGTCAATGGGGTCCAGTGTTGTTTGATTACCAACGTTGTTCAAAATATATTCTTTTGTGTTCTGCAGAAGAAAGAAAGTCGGTGAGTAAATGATGACAGAATTTTCCTTTTTGGGTGAAGTATCCCTTTAACTGCTCTTATTAACTGCATTTTGCCTTTGTAGTCCATTTAGTTGCTATAATTAACTCTGATAATTGCTGCGCTCAGTTAGCTTATCCAGCATCTTACCAGGTGGCTTTTCCTTTGTCTTACATATTTCATTTGTAATTTATTTGCTGTGGATGTCATGATTGTGGCCAGCCATTCTTTGAGTCCAGCTGGTAAACTCCAAAGGTGTCTTACTCCCACATTTTGATGTATTAATGTTACAATGCCTTTAATCTTTCTCGTTTAAATAACAATTTAAAATGCTCCACTGCACAAACATATTGCATCACACATATCGATCATTTGTCAGATTATGTATCAATAATGCATGATTGCATTCCCCACCAAATCATCAAAATCATATTTGTATTGGGGATTAGTATTTTTTTTATGAAAAAGCCGTCATTAGATCGCTCTTTTTGTCTTCATCTCCTCATAGACTGCACTATTCCAGCACAAGTTCAAAGAATGGAATTATTTATTTGTACATCAGCAGTTTATGAAATAGAGATGCTCTTTTGGCACACAGCCATGCATTCAACCATTTTTCCTCTCATTATTTTTCTCTGTAGCTTATTGTCTTTTTCTCTCTTGATACATATAAAGCCTGAATATGATCAGTTGTTCTAACATATTTTGTTTCAATCAGGGTATTTTGGTGATTGAACTAAAACCTGGTCAAATTTAATTGTGAGATTCTTTTCTGAAATGTATTATTATTTTGTAGCACGTTTATCCATTTTCGCTATGTTGATAGACAAAAACTTTCACACTGCACTACGCAGGAAAGTCTGCTTTTCCCTTGACATATTAAACAATATTCATTGTATGGCAAGCAATATTGCCCTGTCCTTCATTTCAGAACAGTCTAGAAGAGTCAAAAGCTTCTTTGCGACGGAAACAAACCCAAAACACAAATTTGATCAAAGATTTAATGTGGGGGACCTATATTGACCCCACAAATGTTTTAATATTGGCCATGATAAATTATTCCATTTGCTTTTTTACTCATACTTTACTGAGCTAATATTTTAAATAAAATATTAAAATGTTAGGACAAAACATTACTTATTTGTACATTTATTCTCTGAATTGAGTTCCTGCAGAAACCATGTACGATTCTCATAGATGCTTCAAATTCTTTCAAAACAACAAACCAAAACACATCAAAACAAAAATTCTTGTAACCAGACAGTTCTTGGCCACCATTGACTATAGGAAATTTGTCTTTATAGATATTTTGAAGAATGTAGGAAAGCAAACAGTTCTGGGACGCTTTTGACTATTGCAATTTTTCCTACAATGGTGGCCAAGAACTGTTTGGTTACAAGCATTCTTCCAAATATCTTTCTCTGTGTTCATCAAGCAAAGAAATGTATACAGATTTGTAACAACCTGAGGGTGAGTGAATGAAGACAGAAACTGCTGCACCTAGACCAAAAGAAGAAGGGGGTGAAAAAACTGAGGCGTTTAAATTAATTTAAGACAGTATCTTCTACTGTATCTTCATGTATGAATGTTTAGTTTCACCAGTGTCGTGTGTATCCCTCTCTACACATCACTTGCGACACAAGTTTCATTGTGCCAAAAAGATACAGCATTTGCATTCGGATGGCAAGCAATCTCCCAGATAGTCTGTGTGTTTAGGCATCTCTCGCTGAACGCTTTCTCATAGATCAGAAAGCATGGATGGCCATTTCGTAATGATGGAGCGCTTGGACTTTACTGTCTCACGAGAGCAAATTGCTTTCTGATAAGAATGGAGAAGCCGTTCACTCACAGTAGTCATTCACATACAGTACTTAAAATGAGAAATGATTGTGTATGGAGGAGAATGCGAAATCTCTTCGTAGACCATAATGGAAGAAACTAACAAGATACCATCCACTAAATGGAGCTGATTATGTGTGACCATGTGGGTAGGTGCATGCTGTCCTCTAACCATTTCTCTATTGCCATTTTCATCTCAATCAAAACTAAATTAATAGGGGTGGCGTTTACGCGGTTCATACAAGGGACCATGGAAATTCACCCTTGGGTATGTTTGGATTATTGAGATTGAATCAAAGAATTTATGAAGTCCAAATGATTCCATTCACAGCGATGTGTCCTTTTATGACCTATGGCAGACACTTCCAGAAGGAATTTAAGAAAAACATGCTTTCCTAAAGAGATTTATTTTGCCCCATCTTTTAATCAAAACCAATTTCAACTGAGTGGAGTTCTGTGATTGAGTGAAATCCACAATTGAAGTTTTGCTGTCGGTTAGATAATCTCATCTGCAAAGGAAACAAAACTCTTGGGGTTTTTGTTAATTTAGAGGCAAAACAGTGTTCTCTGAAAATCAACACTAATTCATAATTGCAATATTAGAATCCTCAGAAAAAAGCCCCTAGAAAGCATTTTTGGAATTCTGAAATATGTTGGAAGGTCTGTTTCAAAATGAAGATTCAAAGAGAATGTCACTGTCTTCCTCTACTTTCTCAAGACTGCCATTACTCCTTTGCTAGTCATCTTAAAGCATTTGCCTGGGGGATTAAAATGCACATAATAAGTGTATGTTGAAACATCGCTGTCTTCTATATGTGTTTTCTTTGCACTCATACTGCACGGCATTCCAATGCATTTTCACTTGGTCTACATTGTTACTTATGAGAACATTATTTCTCCCTCAGTGGTATATAATGTGGAATGATATGTTGTCCTTGTCATTTCTGATTTGATAAATGCTCCATTCTCTGCTAATGGGGGTTTTCTCACAGCTTTACTACACCATCAAAGGTCTCGGAGGCTTTTACAGCTGTGTAACCTTGAGTAGGATTAAAACAACCAAACATTCTCCCTCCAGTAAGATGTATGCAATGATGTATCAGCTTTACTGTGGCTAATTGCTAGCACAATCGCTTCTAATGATATTGATGCCTCTTGAATTTTACTGGGACCCAGATAAGTAAAACCTAACGAAAGCCTTTAAATGAAACATAAACCGTCACCATCAAATAAAACGTGTGGTAAAATAGCAATAGATTTCAAGGTTCCTGTATGTTTCTAAAATAAAAAATAAACAGGGTTACATAACTTTAAACAAAATACTCATTTCTTATGACCTATCATGTAAAGACTTATATATTTTAAGAGTTCATGTGCAAAAACCGATAACTTTATGCATTTTAAAAATCATGTTTTTATTGTGCATTCCAAGTCAAAACTGCAGTTAAGTTAATGTCAGGCAGCCGGATGTTATCGCAAAAATAAGCCCCGACATTGTCACATTTGACATATGTTATTAAAAGACATATTTAAATGGTTAAAAAAAAACTGTCAAAATGATTTGCTGCATCCGGGTTACCATGTTATTATTTTTGAGAGGTTGTTATCTGGGAATAACAAACCTGCAAATGTCTCGACTGGCCAATCAGAATCCAGCATTCCAAGGAGCCGTGTAATAAGTGATAATAACTCAAAAGCTATTAACTAACAGCTAACTTACACAATAAAACACAATAAAAAAGCAATAACATAATAAAAACATGATTTTTAAGAAAATTATCTGTTTTTGCTAATAAATTCTTCATTTAAATAATCAATATTACAAATTGAAAACCGATTTAGATACTTCAGGGTCATAGGTCATCTTAGTAAAAGGATATGGCCCCTCGACCTCCTGATTGGGCATTGGAGAAACATGTTTATCCTGAAATGCTTTTAAAATATTACATTTTTTAAGTTAAAATGTTTAGAAAACGTTAAAAAAAAAGTTCTTCTAAACTAAAAAAAAGTTATCTAAACTAAACTAATAAAAGTTTCTTGAAAAATAATGCATTGTAAATTATGTAAAAAGTATCATCAAAATACAGTATCGAATGAATTGTGATGTATAGAGTATGTCAAACAAACAAAAAAATCAAGAGGGTTTTGGAATGAATTGATATATTGCACTCAAGTGTGAATAGGCTGCCACCTTGTGGATGGTTCATGACGTAGCATTGCATTACTAAACGAACAGTCTTTTCAGATATTTTTATCGTAAGACTTCATTTGAGCCCTTGCAGCCAATTTGTCAGGTTACAAAGATTTGTATCTCCAAGCCATCTTTTATAACGTACAGTCAATTTGGTCAGAGAAGACCAAGCCTATTAATGGCAACTGATGACAGGCAGGGATCTTCATAATTTAGGAGCTCCAGACAGATCAGACCACCCTGGGACCCTCCTGTGTGAAATATTAATCGTGTTCACATTAAAACAGGTTATGGCTGTACAAGTTTAGACCAATGCATTTTTATTTATTTTTCCAATAAGCAAATCCAGTGAAAATAGTTTAATTCTCCTCAGACATACCTAGACTTACGCTTGCTTTTCCATGACAAAAATAATCATCAGGAAAAATGCCATACTTTGGTCCCATTCTTAGGGAAAGATGTTTCCGCATTTATTTGACTAACCAATAACTGTCTGTCTTGTTCATTCTCTCCCTTGGTTACTCCACCTTTAATCCTCCTAGTATGGCCTGTTAAACTAACGGTTTAGCTTGCTGACAAAATGTTTATATGCTCTCCTACTTGTAAATCGCTTTGGATAAAAGCGTCTGCCAAATTAATAAATGTCAATGTTTTTAAATTAGGCAGGCACTTCAGCATAGCACGAAGAGCAATTTTGGGAATAGGATTTTTATCTTCGTGGTAAAGTGATTGACAAATTGTGAAATCGCACCACTAATCTCCGATATTGAGGCTCGCTGGACCTCACACAAGCACAGATGTGTCAGCTGTCTCAGAGATGAACGTGCGCAGGTCAGAGTCGGACAGAGACACTGAAGATTAACAAGCCTCCTGAGGTGCTTTAGAGTACCCAGTGTCGCCAGGGCTGTGCCATCCGAGCACTTATTTAAAGTCAGCGAAGATATCCAAGGCAAACAACTCTGTTGAAAAAAACAGCATATGCTGGGTTAGGTATGTTTTGATGCTGGTTTGACCATCTTAAACCAGCACATGACCATTTTAAACCAACACAAACCAGCATATGCTGTTTTTTTCCAACAGGAAGACGTAGCAAGTTTTTGCAAATCTGTCACATTTTGCCTTTTGTAATACAATGGACTTCGTTTGTCTTTTCCCAATAGTTTTCCAGAAATGCGTGTCGATTAGACAAAAATCCAAACAAACATATGGATCCAAACCTCCTGCGGTAGTTGAATTACGGCCATTGATTCACTAAACACGCACTTCACGTGTATTTTCTAACACTTTAATGTCACCGGTATACTCACTTAGTATTAAGTTTAATTTCGTGACACATGTGCAACAATGCAAACTTCACACATGTACCGCTATTATTGACGGAAGTGACGCAGTCTTTACGCGACTCGAGACGTTGGCCGCGCATTGTACGGGAAAATTCAAACGAGTTTAAAAGGTGAGGGCGTTGTTTTTATTCTTATCTTGGATGATGTCTCAATATAACCGATCTAACTATGTATTATGTTGCTCATTGGTTCGTAGTCGATTGCTTTGCACGGGTTGTCGTTTCAAAAGGTTTTCAAGGGGTTGCTGTCGCGTGAGCTCACAGTAATTTAGATTTTTACAGCAAACAATTATTGGATTGGTTTATGAAGCTTTTCAACGTTGTTTTACAATGTTGTGTAGATTTTATTATTGTTGAAACTCTATACTACGAACTTGTAGTTGTATCATCTAGATAATTGTCGTTGTTTTTAACTCCAGAGCAAAGAATCATCAAACTGCACACATTTTCTTTCTTTAAAAATATGAAACTCTTTTTGTTTCTTGTTCGGATCTTGTTATAGGACTTTGCTGAGAGCATGGATTATTACGATCGGTACAATTTGATTGACAGCCTCCTAACACAGTAACACAATGCATCATCTACTAGACAACCATTTTACCGTTCCTCAAGCCCCTAAAGCTGCTAACATGATCACACCAGTGAAAACGTTGCCCGAAACGGGTCACCACTGGGCAAAAGGTGTAACTAGGTCAGGCAGAAAGCTGTCAAACCGAGATGTGTTGGTGATGAATTCCACAACCCAGAATCCTGAAGAAAACAGTCCAAATATTCCCTGTGAACTCAGCAGTATTAATGCTGCAGAGATGGCTCTTCCGGATAAAGCTGACCTGATGCTGAAGAAGCCCACCGATACACCAGCGAAAATTTTTGCCAGGATGAAAGCAAAAGTTCATAAGGATAATGCTGTGAGTCATGGAGTAGCTTCTGATCATGAGATGTGTAAAAGTATCCCGCCAATCTCCAAGACCCAGAACCCACAAATGGATAACACCAACCAGGAGACATATGTGTTAGCCCTCTCTCCTCCACAGTCACCCACAGGAGCTTCACAGGATGAAGAGATGGTGCCTGACAGTGACAGACAAGATGACAAATCATTCTCTGGTTAGTTTTCCATTTTCATGTCATACTGATACAGAGCAGAGATTGCTGTAATTAAATTCTACTAATCTTACATTTTGTAATCATCATGTGTGTATCTAGAGGCATATGTTTTACTGGAGAAGAAGCCCCAGGAGGTCTTTACAGAGCTGCAGTCGAAACGAAAACAAATGCCAGAGATGAATCTTTATAACAGACATCAACGTATGATTTTAATGTTTTTTGTACCCCAACAAATGCCATTGTTCAACATGTGTGGTAGTGTGCGACCCAATACATTTTTCAATACATGTTTGTTATTTTTAAGAACCCACAGTGTTGTTGGAAAGGGTGGTTCTGGATGAGACGTTAGCTCAGCTTCAGCAAAAGCCAATGCATTTTGCCAGTGGTTCAAAGGACGTCAAAGGTATGATGTTGTTTTACTTTTCACAGTTGTTTAGATTTGGCCCTGGACACGGTAATGACTGTGACTTACTAAGGGACTTACAGTATGTTATGTTCACAGTTCATTCATTGGACCTAGTGAAAGGAGGGACCAAAAACGATTGGAACAACAACACAAAGATCAAATTCCTTTATCCATTTATACTGAATCATCAATGGTAACAGCTCTGTAATGTGTTATTGCAGGTGGCTGTGTTGTATTTGGTGAGAAGAGCATTGTGACTGATTCAACAATTCAAGACAATGAAGAAGGCTTCCAAATGGATGTTTCCAGCAGTCCTGAATCTCATGTCCTCGGCCAATTCGAGTCGCAGTCAGAGTGCACAGAATATGATCCCCCTCACAATCTTCTGGACGATCCTCTCCTGCAACTCTCTCCTCGTGTTTTGATCCCACGAAAGAAAGTGCCGGTGTATCAGTCTAAACAACAAGCTAGACAAATGGACGTAGTTCCACATGAAGGATTTGATGTAAGTAAACAAAATGAGCTTTATTTAGTAATAATTTAAACTCTGCGGAAAAAGCATTTTTTTATTGTTTCGGTGTATTAACACATTCTTGCCTTTTTAGGTGGAAGGTATTCATTTGAGAGATTGGGTCTTGAAGCTGCTCAACAAAGATCTTGTGGTTGATGGTATTCGCGTGTAAGATATTACCTTCTTAATTTCTTCTTAAATGTGTGCTGTTTTTGTGTCTTTGCTGAAAAACGGACATTTATTTTTTGTACATTCAGAGACACAACGGTTCCCTGGCACAGCAGTTTTATCACTGAAAGAATCGCAAGTAATGTGCTTAAAACATCATCTGGCAGAACCTATGTCCTCATCGGAAAAATGGCCAAACATCCCAATTCACGTAAGAGTTTTTATTTTTAAGTCAGTCTAGTGTGGTTTACTTGAGTTAACAGTTTGGTATTTTCCCTACAGCATTTCCATCATGGTTTTTAAAGAAGTTTCTTTTTGGGATTCCAAAAATGTGGAGAGAGTACCTGAATACGTTTCTGAATGACCATGCTGGGTATGTTGCATCTGTTGCATCTGTGACTTCTACTCAATTTCTGAAAACCAATTGCATATTTCTTCATGATTACTTACTTATTCTGTTTTTAATTTAGATTCCAGAAAACTATAAAAGACAACAACAATGTGAATCATTCTAAAGCCAGAAATCAACAGACCACCAAAAAGTCAACACCCAAACATTCCAAGCTTCAAAACACCAAGACTTGTGAGTAGATAATTTCAACATTTACTTTTAAATTAACTATTTTTACTGGGTTACTGACATTGCATGCACACATTTATTGCATTGTGTATCGCAAAGTTGACGTCTAGCTGCTTGTAGAGACCCTTGGCATTCACAATTTGATTTGTGCTCCAGCTCCCATCACACCCACTGACAGTGTCCTGCAGGGTAGTGCAAAAGTTTCACGCAGTGGCAGAACCATCAAGCCTCCGTTGGAATACTGGAAAGGAGGGAGGATTGTTATGGATTCTGGCATGAATGTCACCATCCATGAGGACTACAGTACCTCAGCATTACCCACAGTAGCCTACTCTTCATATTTAATGTCTTTGGGCTTCAGTGACATTTACTAAGTTTATATTTATTGTTGGAACAAGGCTGTTTTTAAAATGTATTTTGTTTTATTTTTGCAGCCCAAGAAGCCAATAACCCCAGCAACATTACAAACCATGAATAAATCATTAATGCCTGAAACTTTTGAAAGAGGTGTGTAATGGGTCATCATTTTACCAGTAATTTACTAGTACATTTACTTTTTAATTGCAAATGTTACTTTTTTGGTTTTACTAAAGGGAAGCATAACACATTTAGCAGTGAAGATGAAATGTCAGTCCCGGTGAGAAAAATCAAGCTACGTTCCAAATCCCAAAAGAAGGTCCCGTCTCAAAACAATCCACTTCCAGCACAGAGCACCATGCCGTTGAAAACTGCACGAGCCAAGAAAGGATCCCAGACTGTTGCCCCCAACTCCAGTCATACAGCAAAACTAAAAGCTACAGAATACAGCAGGCCTCAGAGAACCTCAATGAGGAAAAAAGAGTTGGGTTCGAGAGAAGAAATCTCTGCTCGCTCAGGGTCAGAGATGCCTAAGAATTACATGGACAACAATGAGGCAAATGCTTTGTTTGGTCAAAATGCTCATTGCTCGCCTGGAGAAGAAATGTCTTCCGATGAACAAGGTCAGAAAGCAAAGCGTAACAGCAGGACCTCCCAAAAACAAAAGCAGGGAGAACTGCGCTCCAATCCGCATGCCAGCCTGCACACCAGTTCCTTACGGCGAAGCTCTCGCATAGGTTCCAGAGTTCAGAACTCCACTGACTCAAACAGCTCATTTGCATCTCCGGACCCTCCAAAAAGAAGTAGAGGAAAAGGATCTGCAGACCGTAAACGAATAACTAAACCTAAAAAAGCTGATGTCCTAACCTCCCTGCCGCAGAACTCTACCAGTCATGAGGAAGAAAATGAACACGATTTAGTTAAGCGTTTACGTCGACCAACAAAGGTCTTGCGGAAATATTCTAATTTTGTTGAATTTGCCTCAGATAGCGATGATCATGAAGACCGAGGACAGCAAGGCCAGACAGCCAAGCTTATGTCGAAGAGGACGAGACAAAAGAAAGTGTCATTAGATAAGCGGGAACCTAAAACAAAGGGACACTTGGCATCGTTTGAGGATGTGCATTCTAAGCAGTCTGAAGATGAAGAAAGTGTTCAACATAATGTGACAAATAACAGACGTACGAAGAAGTCTGAGGTGGGAAGAGCAACACAGACAGAACATAAGCCACAGACAGAACAGATCAATACGGATGAACAGGATGCATTGGATGGAAAATGGACAGAAGAAGAGCTTCAGAAACTGCATGAGTAAGTTTCAATAAAAATGTGTATTAAAAATGACCAGTTAAGCATTAACAAAGAATACTTTTAATACTTGGAGATGTTTAAAGATCATACTGATAGTCATTGGGTTTCTTTCTTTGTGCAGGGCAGTGAACTCATTACCCAAGCACCAAAGTGGTTACTGGGTGAATGTTGCATATGTTGTTGGTACTCGTTCAGCTGATGAGTGTCAGGAACAGTATAATGCCCATCAGAAGTCCAACAGAAGATCCAGAAAAAGAGCGCAGAAGAAACCAGCGGCAACTGAGGAACCAGGTACATACTGTACATTGCAGATAGATGGCAGATCTTGATAGTTTGCTTGCAGTCCAAATAGGAAAGAATGCCTTTGTTTTGCTCACAGGAAAGGAAATTGTTGAAATAACTGCTAAAACTGGAACGCTTAAAAGGAGACAGCAGATAAGATATTTTTTGGAGCACATGCCCAAAGATGACCATGATGACGTTTTTGCCGGCTCACCTATGCAAAATAAACAAATCAAGGTAGCTTTGATTTTCATTGATTCAGAGCCATGTTTTGAAGGACAAAGGGCTGATGAAAGATTAAATCTGAATGTGCACTTTTTACCCTCTCTTTGTAGTTGCCGGTGTTTTCTGCAAATGGAGATGAGGAAGATTTTAGCCAGCTTCAGGATCCTCAGACGCCGAGTTCTAGCATGGCTTTGGCTGTTAAAACCCCTCAGTGTCTTCATATCAGCCCAGGAATGCTAGGATCTATTAATAAGTATGTTTGTTTATAGCTGGACTACCAAAGCTTTTCATGCTTTTCCAGATGCAGTGTGCACTTTTAAGACATACAGTACTGTCTTTTTGAGAGAATTTTTGTCATTTTAATGCAGATGTCTAACTTGGATATTTAAATAAGTTGTTTTAACTTGATTGATTGTGCTTTTTAAAGGAACAACATGGACAAGTACATTTTCCATCTCCAGAAGAACCGAAAAGGGCATAAACAGGGCAAAAAGGCTGCACCAATGGTAACAATAAAGACATTTCCTAACAATAAAGTCAGATTTGTTAAACATGTTCATTATGGTTTTTTATGCTAATATTATCTCATGTGTTATGTATCATAAAATAACAGAAAAATATTTTTTACAGCATTTTTAGTCTTGGTGAAAGGTTTATTTATTTACTTTGAACTGAACTAAGATTTTGAAGCAGATATTAACTAAAAATAATGATGTAAAAGTATTGTTTGTTAGTTAATGCTAACTAGTGTGTAGGGTAATGTTAAAGTTTACAATTTTATTGTGCTTTACCACTTATGTTTTATTAAATAAAAGGAAAGTGTTCTGTATCAAAAACCAATGATCAAAATGTAATAAATATTTTTCTTTTTGTTGAATGCCAAGCTCACACCAACCCCAGCAGACAGGAAGACCCTAAAGAGATGTGTTGGTATGTAAATGTGTTCTATTATATAACTATAAAGCAGTGCATTGGTTTGTAGATTGTGTTTATATACATGTTTGTTACTCATTGGTTTAATATATACTTCTGTTATTTCATCAGCTGAAGATGAGGACTTTGTTGTCTGGAATATGCTCTCTGATAAGGATATTCCATCATCCAGAGCCGATGACAGTGATGAGGAAGATGATTATTTTATGGAATACTGCTGAATTTTGTTGTGTAGTTTTTGTAAAATGTTTATTAATGACAGTTCTAATTACGAGTGTAATGTTGCAGAACAGTGTTGTCCATCACACTATTTTACCATTTTTT
This sequence comes from Triplophysa rosa, assembly GCF_024868665.1. NCBI lineage: Eukaryota > Metazoa > Chordata > Actinopteri > Cypriniformes > Nemacheilidae > Triplophysa > Triplophysa rosa. The sequence continues at coordinate 15,047,802 of NC_079899.1, read as the reverse complement.
AGCATTTGGTTACAACATTTGGTTGTTTTAAAGTGCTTTTTGATTTGTGTTGTAAAACTTTGGCTTAAGTATCAGATAATCAAAAGTATGCTGTTTTTTTTACATAAAACTTCTGAAATTCTATTTCATAAAGACATATTGCCTGAGTGGATGGTATTTAATTAACACCTTATTTAAGGTACATGCAAACAAATCAACATACAACAGTATAAATAAGTTCTATACATGTTTTGGCTTTAACAACTGTAAAAGCAGTGTTGTTAGATGTTTTGTAGCTTTTAAATAAGTAAACCAATACAATGTATGAACAAATAAATGGAAAATACTTGACCTTTCTCTTTTAATTATACTTAAGTGTTTTTATAGGTATATAGTGTATTTAGCTGTGTGCTGCTGAAGCTATTTGATTTATTAATCTTTATTACACTTTGATGAGAATTAACACATTTACGGACAAAGGTTGTGGCTAAAATTTAGGACTGTCAAACGATTAATTGCATTCAGAATAAAAGTTTGTGTTAACATATATGTCTATGTACTGTGCATATTTATTTTGTATTCATATCTACAAACACATACCCATGAATACATATTTAGGAATTAATAATGTATTTATTTCTATTTTCCAATAATTGAACTTTTTCATATATATAAATGTTTATTAATTTTTAGATTTTTCTTAACTATATGCATGCATGCGTATGTGCTAATAAATACAAAATTAGTATGCACAGTACACAGATATATATTATGTAAACACAAACTTTTATTCTGGATGCGATTAATCGTTTGACAGCCCTAAATTTATTAATGATTAAATCATTATTATTTGGCCTGTCTGGTAGATAGATCTATAGGGTTAAGTATTCTGGTTAAATTAGATTTCTCTCATAACCAAGAGAGGCAATAGCTTGAAAGAAGACAGATGTTAATGTGGCCACAGTCAATCTCTACTATCTGTATAACACTAGGTGTATAAAATTTGCTGTTACAGAATGTAGTAAGCGGTCTACTTAGGCAGGAACTATTATTATTTTACACGTCAAAGTTGCCATCTCAAATATACAAAATCCAAAAACGTTGTGTACCAGGTAGGCAATTAACTTTGGATTTCGAGCTGTATATTTTTGTCTATAACAAGCACAGGTAGTGCTGTATGTCTCCATCTAGCGGTTTTTCAGCCTCTGTCTCTTTAACGTACGGTGCCTGCGCTTCACAGTTTGACTCGCACTTTCATGCGAGCAGATGTCATTGAGAAATTGCTCACAAACAGTCGACTCGAAAAAGGATATCGTTTACTTATTAGGGCTCTACTGACAATACAGCTGCTGTATTAAGCAGGTAATACTTTTCTCATTACGTATAACGTAACATCATAAAGACGGCAAAGCGTTGCGTTTGAAGATGAATCCTGCTAGCATGTCAGGTTATTGGTTAGCATTGGATACAAGCTAGCATTAGAGTTATATTATGTCGACACAACACATTTTTTTGAAGTACTGTTACTATCTACTGACGATATGTTTTGTAAAGGGTTTGATCTAACTTATATGCGTTTAAAATTAATTGTGATTTTTAAATTCAGGCTACTTTCTGAAGTTGACTGTTAATCGCTGTACCCAGTTAATTTAGCCTAGTCGTGTTATTTTCACTATGTATACATGAAAAATATCCATAAACCTTGGTGAAAAGTGAATGTGTTATGTATGTTTTTTTACGTATCAATCAGACCTTTCAATTTCATTAAGAAGCTACAGATTAATAGCAATTGTTAAATCAGACTACTGTTTTAAGGGTCAGGTTTATTTTATAAAGGTTTCTTTAAGGGCTATTACAAATGTCCAAACTGAAAATAATCCTCCAGATTTTACGATCTATACATACTGCATTGCATAAGTTTTGCTTTTTTTTCTTGACAAACCTAAAGAAAAAGTAAAGTATGTAACCCCAACCCACCCACCACCATCCCCGCCCCCCCCCCCACCCGTCTCCGTGGACCACCCAACAAATCTGAAATAGTAACGTTATTACATCACTATTTCATCCGGTTATTTTCAGATATGCTCTTTGATGTCTGCATCCCTCCCTACCGGGAAACACAAGACTTCTGCGATCCTTTTAAGATCTTTGGTCTGCTGGTTTCTCTGCAGACTGTGCAAGCCCAGTGCAAAACATTGCATTATTCATAAAGGCAGCATATAAGTTTACAAGATTTTTAAGAGAGGTTGTGCGCCATATATTATAAACCTTTTTAAACTTTAAAAACCTCTCCATATTGATTTGTACATTTCAAACTGAGTATAGAAATGTAGGAGTTATGTAACGGCCTTATCTGTAAGTGCAGCTTTAGATATTTACGCTCCTATTACTTGCATCAGTTCCTTATTACAACACTACGTTGCAAACGTCTTTGGTGCATCTGTGATAAAACAGTTTTTATTTTCGAGTTGCTCAACTTCTGGTGCGTTTCAGGGGAGATGGAGGTGTCCGAAGGGTGTCTTCAATGACAGATTAGCCCTGTTGGCCTGTGGTTTGGTGAGAAGCTGAGTGGACAGGAAGATGGAGCAGGCTCATAGTTTACTCTTGAACGAGGAGGCCTGCAGTCAGCTAAGGGAGCCCCAGAGGGCTGAATTCGTCTTCGAGTGGCTGCGTTTCCTTAAGAAACTGCTGCCCGTCACAGACAGGGTGAGTTCTAAGCGCTCTGACAATAAGCTCTCTGTTTGAGAAGAAAAGTCTCTCTCTCTCTCGCACACAAACAGTCACTCCAAACAGACTCGTGATTATTTCCCTCCTTTTCCACCGTCTGTTTCTCCATCTGGAATAGACTGTTTATATGTCTATGTCCGTTTCTCTCCAAGAAACCTCCAACTAAAGAGGACATCTGAATGCCAATCATCTAAACAATATGTTGGTGCCGATTTGTGTTGCAGGCTGATGTGAAACAGAAACAGAAGCGCCTGGTGGAGCAGCTGACAACGGTACTAACAAGTTCTCCGGGCCCTCCGACGCGTTGGCTGCTGGCACATTGTCTGGCGCTGGTGCACCGAGTGGGCGACTCACTCACGTCCAGCCTCACCGTGGACCGCTGCAATGACATCATTCGCAGCAAAGATGACTCTCCTAGCTTCTTGCCTACACGACTGTGAGTGGAGTGTGTCATAAATGTACACCCTACACGCTCATCATATGCCCACCCATCGACTGCACTGCAGATGAGGTTCTACTACAGCTTGATATTCTGCCACTGAGTTTATGTATTGCTCCCAACAGGGCAGCCGTGGCCTGTTTGGGTGTGTTATATGAGCAACTGGGGCGACTCCTCATCAACTCATTTAAAGAGACGGTGACAAACCTTCTGAAAGCCGTGAAGAGTGCGGAGGTGGGTGTGATTATAAAACACCACAGGACTTCACAGTCGTGACCACAAACAATGATGCTGTGGAATGTTTTATTGGATCAGAGATGGCAAACTGGAAATGCGTGTATTTCATGTCACAGATAATGTTAGCCAAAACATTTTGCTGCCGCAGAACTCACAGTAATAGTGAAGCCTGGGCACTTACCCAGAATTCTCAAATATAGCAAATTTCTTTTAGAAAATAAAAGAATTGGACCACAATATTACAAGACACTTGGTGTTCCCAAGTATAACGTATTCTGTCCATTTGTATTTGTTTATATGTCCAGTCTCAGGGCCGTTGTGAGATCATGTTGTGTATTGAGAAGATCCTGAAGGGTTTAGGCATAAGTGCCGTGTCCTGTCACAGAGACATCTATAAAGCCGCCCGCACCTGCCTCACTGATCGCTCGATGGCAGTGCGATGTGCTGCTGCAAAGGTACCAAACACATGCCTCACTTAAATCTCTTGTTTGTATGACAGGCATTTTACACTTTGTCGGTAAATAGATAATGTATTTTTTATGTACATATGATATATATTCTCGAGAAATATGTGTTAGAAAGATCACAATGCATGTGTGCATCTCTCATAGTGTCTCCTTGAGCTCCAGAGAGAGGCCGTCTTCCTTTGGTCCACAGAACTGGAGAACGTGGCCACTCTTTGTTTCCGAGCCTTCGAGGGCTCGAACTACGATGTCAGAGTTGCCGTCTCAAAACTGCTTGGCACTTTGCTGGCGTCGGCACTGGAGCCCAGACAGGCCATAGGTAAGTGGATTTCATTCTCTGATATGGAATGCTGAGCTGACCTGGCATCAGTGGCGATTGTGAAAATCTCAACTTTCTTTCCCATGTTCCCCACATTATGTATTATTTTTCCCAGTTGTATCACTCATCTTTGCTCTCCCACTCTTTTCCATCTGCTCTGTCGTTTGTCCCCCGCTCTCTCTTGCACGTCTCCCACCCCTTGGCATCTCGCCTCAGCTCCGAGGCCGGGCTCCAAGCGTAACTCCCTGGAGGAGGTGATGGAGCTGCTGAGTACTGGTTTCCTGCGGGGAGGAGCCGGCTTCCTGCGGGCCGGCGGAGACATGCTGAAACGCACCAGCTCTGTCAGCAGGGCCGTGCGCGTTGGCATCACACAGGTCTTTTCCTTTGGATTATGCTGTTTATGTTTTGATTTACAGCATGTGTGGATTTATGTCTTGGGTAAAACAGAGGTTATAGAATATGAGCAAAACAGAATTTTTAAAATCCTTTATGCAGTGAAGTCCTTTTTAAAATCTTGACCTTCAGCTGGATTTGCCTTTTCTGAAGCTAATTTGCTCAAACTTGCTTAAAAATACACAACAAAATCAATTTAAAACATACCTACATACAACTGGTATAAATTAAGATTTGTTTTGGTGCACTGGTTTAACATCAGTACCTCTTTTTATCTCTGCCAAGCAGACGTGTGTGGTGTTTGTGTCCATTCTGGGTGGCACGTGGCTGGAGACGCACTTCTCCTCTTTTCTCGCTCTTCTCATGGAGTGGGTGTCACACTCTCGCGCAACTCAGTGCCCGGCTGACGCTGTCTCCAGCCGCCGCTGCGTCTCCTTCATACTGCGGGCCACCCTCGGCACTTTATTGGGGGAGAAGGCCCAGATCGCAGCCGCCAAGGAGATCTGCCAAACCATCAGCAAACAAAAGAGGATTGTGGGTAAGAGACTGCAGGGCGAATATTTAGGTCTACTGATATTGATTGACATAAGGTAGTGGGTGTTGTAGTGTTATAATGTTTCAGATGTACTGTAGCTTGAGGCTGTTTGTCTTTCTATGAGATGCGGCTCTGCACGAGGGCAACACGGAGACACGTGTGAGCCCTGTGGATGTAGCGGCTAGTCAGCATGTGCTGGTGTGTGCCCTGCTGGAGCTGGGCAGTCTTCTGCAGGACCTGAGCTCGACTGCCGCTCCACTGCTGCAGGACACCAGCATAGGTTTGTCTGTATTTCTTATTTACTGACCAAACACTGGACACCCTATCAAAACAATTGAATGTAATAAATGTGAGAATGTTTAGACTAGGTGAGAGTTATGTGATTTTTCTACATGTGCATGTGTATTGCATCCATATTTAATATCTGAAATGGAAAGAATTGTAGCTTTTTCTGCTTAGTGTGTGTCTTTTAATTATTGAGTAGCTATTGACTAACTTTAGTTTGTTTTGTTGGCATGGACAACACAGTGTGGTTTTCACCACTATGCAGAGGCAGATCTGTGCCATTTCCTTATCCGTATGTCTGCAGCACACAATGTAGTCACTTCGAAAGATGGTCTAGAAGCACTTACAGTTTGTAATACATGTAATATAATATTGAACAATTTAGTCCAATGTTCCGTTTTATTCTATTCAAATGTTTGTGCAATGGAAACAGGAAGTTCTTTTGGGTCAATGTAGGACTAGCATTGTTTACGTTTTACGAAGTAGTCCATATGTGAAATATTGGTGTTTTAACTGACTTGTTAGGTTTTGAATTCTGTGTGACCAGAGAGAGTTGATTGGACATTAAAATAATGGTATATAGATCTATTGTGGTGTTCTTGCTGACTGTATCCCAAATTAAACGCTTCATGATTTAAAAAATGTTTTTAAAATCATTAGGCAAACTAATTGGTATCTGAATTACTGTTATTTGACATTGACAACAGTGTACAGTGTACAGTGCTTAACAAATTTATTAGACCACCTTTCATAATACATGGCATAAGAGAAAACGCAACTATTTGAGGAATCTTTCAAAAACTAAAACTTTTATTTATTAGGCCAATAACAAACTGTAACAACTAAGTAGTCTTCATTCATGTAATTACCCAAATTTGAGGCGGCAAATTCAACTTCTCTCAAAAGTGAGAATCAGAAATTAATAAAGCATACAATTCAACCGTTAAAACTTATTTGTCTATTACAGACTGCAAGCAAATAACTATAATTGGGCATCTGAATAAAAAATAATGAAGTGCTTTACTATTTTTTTCTGCCTTGTAAAATTCATGGATAACAACAACATTTATATTTTTGCATTAGAAATACTTCTGTGACTAAAGAGCTTACACATACCGGTGGATTTACGATTACAGAAATATTAAACATGATTTTGGTCATCAATGGTCTTGTTAGTTTAGTGCATCTGTGGTACAAACCTTACATTGGGTGGTGGGCTTAGAGTTTTGTTGTAATAAATTGTATTTTAATTAAAAAATGAAAAATATGGCTTATGTTAGGATTTATTTCTCTCTGCTGCAAACAGAAATCTCATAGGAAACTGGGGCAACATTCCGCTCTATCAAACGCCTCATGCTGTACCTCCATTAGTTTTGCCAAGGGTTTCAATTTTTGTATGAAAGCGATTCAAGTCACCCTGCTGAGGATCACACTGTGAATGTCTGAAAGAAAGATGTTTCAAAGAGTTCCTGAATTTGAAAATGCTGCATCTCTGTACCAGACATAAGAATTAGTGTTTAAAGGAAACCCATAAATGATAAGTGATGAGTATAGTCTCTTTAATGGATAAGTCACAGTATGATCAGAATAAACCGCATGCAGCTGCAGCTTTAACACACCCATCAGTTCCAGAATGAGCACAAATGTTTTCAGATTGTTTATCTGTAACACCCAGATTTTGATATAAAGTTCAAAACCTATTTTTCTTTCTGACAGGAATGATAGACACGGTCATCTCTGTTCTTCTACACCCCAACGCGTCTGCCCGTCTGGCTGCCGCCTGGTGCCTGCGGTGTGTTGCCGTGGCGATGCCTGCTCAGGTGGCAGTGTTGCTAGACCGCTGTGCAGAGAGGCTAAATGCCATGAAGTCGTGCCCTGAGGCCGTGGCCGGGTACAGTGCTGCCATTGCAGCTCTGCTGGGAGCCTCGCAGCTCTGTTCGCTTGGAATACCACACTCTAAGAGCAAGGTGGGAGTGCAGTTTGTGTCTGTACATGTCAAACTACTCCTTTTGTGCACACGGATTGTTTGTTTGTCTTTTTGCTAGATGCTAGCGCTGTTGGTAGATTATGATTCATTGCAGTATCCACTTGTTTCAATGATTAATGATTCTGATGGACTGGATGCAGGTGGTGATGACCCTGGCTGAAGATCTCCTGCGCTCGGCAGCCCAGAATAGCAGAATCTCCATCCAGCGAACTCAGGCTGGCTGCCTGCTGCTTAGTGCCCTGTCCACACTTGGTATGATTGAATCCTTCAACAAGAAATTAATTGATTAATCACAATGGTTAGTGATTAAATTTTTTCCGATCTTTCCCTCAAGGGCCCACTGTAGTGGAGCATCACCTACCTCGGATGCTGTTGCTATGGAAATGTGCCTTCCCGCTGTCAGTGAGGGATGTGGAGAGCGAGCTGCGGCGTGGAGACTTTTTCACCTGGCAGGTGACCCTGGAGGGCCGATCAGGAGCACTGTGTGGTGAGAGTTTATGTCTCCTGAATCTCACAGACTTCAAATTTCTGTCGCATCATTTCTTTTAGTGAAAATTTGTAAATTCTTGGTGCATCAGCCCACCTGCTAAGCTGCTGTTCCTTTAATACCACAGGATATTTGTTCTTCATAGTTCATTCACCTTATTGCATTATGTGTGTCATCTCTCTAGCAATGAAGAGTTTTGTGGTGCACTGCAAAGATCTTCTTACTGATGATGTCATCAGTCGACTGCTTCCACTCGTGTCTTGTGCAGTGGCTCTGCTTAATCAGTGAGTGGGTCTTTGATGCTTCAAACAAACAAAGCACCTTGACGTGTGTGAAGTTTGAATTATGAAACCCATATGATTTTCTTCTGTGAAACTATTTGAATGTTAAAGGCAGGGTGGGTGATCCTGTCCAGAAACATTTTTTGTCATGTTGGTTGGAAATCTCTTTACATCCTGATAACAATCGAGAAGTGTAGTGGTCAAATAATATTTTTAAAATTATATATCGTCTGTGATTAAAAGGCATAGGACCAAAAAACGTTCGCGCAATCAAAACGTTCTGGCCGAACACTGTGACTGGTCATGTGTACATTTTCAGCCAACGTATTTTGCATAACACTGCGCACCCTGTTCACGCAGACATCATACGTCATCAAAGCTCTCGCGTCTGCTGTCAATGTAGGGAGAATGGCGGACAATCAGCAACAATCAAACTTTCTTGCAGAACCGACAACAAGTAAATCTACAAAACGAAAGTCAGTTTTTGAAAAAGCAGTGACGAAAAAACATCTGAATCATGAAAGAGGAAAAACTCGAATTAACATCGGTTCAGCTTTTACACGACGGAGACCGCTCCGGCAGGCAAAGGGTCTGAAAGACTATGATACTATGGTTGCTCTCTTTCTTTTGGACAGGTATGTACATGCTTCGAGAAGAATTTAATGGATTAAGTTTGTAATTCGTTACGTGGATTTACGAAATACATTCATGTGTTTGGAGGAGGCGTGGCATTGGACGGCGAATCGCATAGAGGGTGGGATTACAATTTCAGTGTTAGCAGGCTAAAGTTAGCACCTTTCCAAATCAACCACCACCCCACCTTTAATGCTGCTTTTTTATGCAATTAAAGTGAAAGGGCACTAAGTGAATACATTTTCTGCTCTTTTTAGGCTCCCGTCTCTCGCCAAATCCTACGGAAACCAGATCAAAAGTGCTGCCAATGTGTTCAGATTAAGAGTTTATGAGATCCTTACATTGCTACAACCTCAAACATATGAAGGCAAGTTAAAGCTTGGATGTTTGGCCTGGATAAAATGCTGCAGGGTGATGTTTTAATTGCTCTATACAGCCAGTTTTTTAAATAGCTGTTATACAAAACTTCTGATCGACCGGTTTTTCAGATTTGGCTTTTTCATACCTGCTTACTGTACACTATCCTTGAATTATGAGTGCTCATTACCCCAGTGTTCAATTCAAATTATTTCATAAGTGATGTTGAATTAATCCATTTGTGCATTAAAATCCAAAAGAGCTGTATTTATTTGTTCATTTTTGTTTGGTTGTGTTTGCTCAGAGTGCTTTGGCACTGTGTTAAAGCAGCTGCTGAGCGATCTGACCGGGCCAGAAAACACAGCATGTTCTGAGTTAAACCTGCTGCCCCCATTGTGCTACAGCCAAGACCTGGCACTGTTGGACCTGGGACTGCAGGATATAGACCAGCACTACATAGAGGAGCAGGTCAGCATCACAGTCATCTTCATAAAAACTCAACCAAACCTTTTATTAATATATTAGCTAGTCGACATTTGAAGTCTGAATGTGATCGTACTGTTTAAGTTGTGCTTAGAGGAAGTGGTTTTGATAACTTGTTAAACATCTTTCATTATCATAATTTTATATTGATTCTCTGTTTTTTGTCTAAAGGTTCAAGGAGGTGGGTCAGGAGGTGGGACGTTAGAGTATGACCCTTTCACCATCTTTCAGAAGGCTAAAGATGTCCCTGCCCCCCTCCCTACAGCCTCGGCTCTTACTGTTGCAGCTGTCCAGCTGTTTGGGGTGATTTTCCCCCACCTGGGCATCCAGCGGAGGTATATATCCAACATCTGTTCAGCGACTGGCTTTATGAGTGACATGACTTTATTAGCATACAGGGCTAATGTTGCTATGTGATGAAGTTTGTGTGTGTGGCTTTAGTTCAGCTGACTTTGATGAATACACTGAGATTAGGATTTATGCATGCAATTAATTCATATGGGACGTTTATTCAAATGATGCGTTGCGATCCGCATGCAAAGTAACAGGTAACGCTGATAAACTGTTAAACAGATGCATAGTTAAACTGTACATTTTGGCTGTATGCTTCTTGTTGTCTGCTACGCTAAAGTGTCTGCCTTTATCTTAATGAATGCATGCATAATACATCACACTTTGTATATATTGTTTTTGCTGCTCTCACTGGATTGTGGATGTGTGTATGCTCTTTTACTGATGTTTACAAACATTAAAGATTAAAAGGATTTGGTTTGTTAAAAGGAATTGAGATGGCTGCTTCTAGTTCTTACTGGAACTGGCCTTAGTGAGGACCAGAGGCTTTTTGAAGCACTTTCGTACACGGCACGGCCACATTTGCATCCAGACATCTGCATACATTTGCATAATTGGGCAGATCAGGCCTTGTCTCATACATTATTAAACACAACAGCAAAGAGGAAATGATACTGATCATATGAGGCCACCTGTCCTCCTGCAATGCATCTTTTATCCTGTGATGCAATACAAGCAACTTGCCTTTTTTATTGTAGTATCCATTAATTTTTCTTTTGGTAAATAGTGATAAAGACATTTTCTGCATTTTTACAGTTTTCTGGAAGCCTTAGTTCATTTTTTTTTTTTTTTAAGATTTCTTTTTTTGCCATTTTGGCTTTAATTGTACAGCTTTGAGTGGTAGAGAGGACAGGAAGCAAAGTGGGTGGGTTCAGGAAAGGACCACGAGACGGGAATCGAACCCAGGTCGCCCGATGCGCACCCGCGCCACATGTCAGAGCACTGCCCACTAGGCTATCGGCTCCGACTGCCCTAGTTCATTTTCAGTTTACATTTTTTTATATACTGTATGTGTGTATTTACATATTCACTAGATTTGTTGTATTTCCTGTATTAGGGCTCAGATTATGGAGCAGTTCTGTGAGTTTGTGAGACAGCTTAAAGGAGTCAGACAGCAGACAGTTCAGATCCATGTCACTGCTGCTTTCTGCTGCACATTGAAGGTAAGGGGATATTTAGACACTTAGGGACGGTTTCCTGGACAGGGATTATTTTAAACCAGGACTAGGCTTTAGTTAAATTAGGATATTTAAATAGTTTTTAAAAACACACTTTACGTAAAACCTTACTGGTGTGCATCTTAAGACAAAATTGATATATTTTAAGATATGTCAGTGTAAGTTGTTGTCGATCAAGACACCGCTAACATTTAAATTAGTCTGGGACTAGGTTTAGGGCCTGTCCAAGAAACCGCCGCTTAGACATCATTTTAAAACCATTGCTGTCACGCTGTTTCAAGCGGTTTGTTTCTCTTTCTTCTAGTGTTTAGCTTCAAGTCGGATGGAACTGGGTCCAGAAGAGGTACAAAGACCCGCCCTGTCTCTCCTGGTGGGGGCGCTAGAGGGCTCAAACCCACTGTTGCGCTGCATGGCTGCAGAGGGGTTAGCTAGATTGGTGAAGGTTCTTAATGACCCCAGCTTCACGGTTTCTCTCACGTTCATGAGTTTTGACAAGTGAGTAACTGCCACAAGAACAAGAGCTTCTTTACAAGCAGTTTTACCTGACGTGGATGTAATGTATTTTAGACTGAAGACGGCAAGGGACGCCATCACACGCACAGGTCACACTTTGGCACTCTGTACTGTGTACCGTTACATGGGCGGCATTAATTCATCCCAGTATCTCAGTGCCTGTGTTGGGGTCCTTTTCACCCTGTCCCAAGACAGCACCTCACCTGAAGTCCAGGTACATGTGCATTTTGCCAGTATAAAAATATAGAAAATCATATCCGAGTGGAACTAGTAGATCTAGTGTAGTGGATTGACAGAAATGTGAATTGCATGCCCAAATTGCAGATGTGGGCTCTCCACGCTCTATCCATGGTGGTGGATCTAGCGGGACCTCTGTATCACAGTCATCTGGAGGCCAGCTTTACTCTTGTGCTAAGATTACTCCTCTCAACTCCACACACACATGTGGAGGTGCAGCAAAGCCTGGGGCGCTGCCTTAATGCACTCATCACCTCCATGGGTCCTGATCTGCAAGGTATACAGTTACCTAAACCCACCTTGACCTTGCAAGAGAGAACCTTTGCTCATTTCTTACTAATTATATTATGTTAATGTTTGTCCCCAGGTGATGGTGCAGGTGTATCCTCAGTGAGGACCTCATGCTTGGTGGGTTGTGCTGTGATGCAGGACAGTCCAGACTGTCTGGTTCAAGCCCAGGCCATCGCCTGCCTCCAGCAGCTGCACATGTTTGCTCCACGCTTCGTCAACCTGGCCAACCTCGTGCCCAGCCTCTGTGTACGTGATCGCATACTGCATAACATACTTACAATAATACTTTTTTATGCCGCTGAAGAAAACATGACCATTACATAAAACCAGTGGAAAGTAATGGGGTGGCACTCCATTGAGATAGTGTTGGGCTGTGGGAAAACTGGTTAATATTCATTTTCTTGGTTATTATCAAAGATGTCGCAGAAGAAATGTTTGTTTTGATGAAATATTATCAAAACTTTTTTGTATTTAAAATAGATCACACAATGAGATCAGGGACCTTCATTATTATACAACCATATGTGACCCTGGACCACAAAACCAGTCATAAAGGTTAATTTTTCGAAATTTATATTTATGCGTGATCTGAAAGCTAAATAAATAAGATTTCAATTGATGTATGGTTTGTTAGGATAGGACAATATTTGGCCGAAATGCAACTACTTGAAAATCTGAAATCTGAGGATGCAAAAAATCTAAATATTGAGAAAATTGCCTTTAAAGTTGTCCATCAGAGGTGCCGTAGCAGGCTGATAGTAAGAAGAAAAAGGTTTGTTTTAACTCTCTATTTGCTTTGTAATGATGTTGCAATAAATAAATACCAAACTTGATTGGATAATTCCCGAAGAGCAGGCAGCAGAGAGTGAAGTTTGTAGCTGTGTTTCCAGCCATTTTTGTTCACGATTTTGCCACATCCACTCACAAAATATGTTTTGATATATTTTCGGTAGGAAATTGACCAAATATCTTCATGGAACATGATCTTACCTTAAGATCCTAATGATATTTGGCATAAAAGAAAAATTGATCATTTTAACCCATACAATGTATTATTGGCTTTTGCTACAAATATACCCGTGCTACTTATGACTAGTTTTGTGGTCCAGAGTCACATTTGTAAACATTGTATATATTGATTTTATGTTGTCTTTAGTAACTACGATGTGTTTTTAGTGTGTTCAGAGTGTTTTTACTTTGGGACAAATTGACTTTACTGCATTAAATGTATTATATTGCATTATATGCGTTATATACAGCATGTATCATAATTTTTACTACTTGAGTACTTTAAAAGTCTAGTACTTTATTACTTTTACTCAAGTATAGAGGTGATAAATGAATGGCATTGAAATAGAGGCGAGTAGTGACTCTGTGTTCTTTCTCGTACAGGAGATCTTATTGGATCATTCGGTGTTGGTAGGTTTTCTCTGCCTCTGTGCTGTCAGGCCACTGTAAACCCTTTCTTCTGTTTGCTCCTCGTGTTCCGCTCTTCCTTATTGTGATTTGTTGTTTGCCAGTGTGAAACTAACTCAAACGGGATGTCTGGGGTTTTAAGAATGAGCAGACAGTGTCACTGCCTCTAACTGCAGGGTTAATGCCAAGGATGCCAAGTTAGATTTGACCGTATTGGTCTTTTCTGTAAAGGCTTCTAACATTGACCACCCACAACACACTCTCTCTCTCTCTCACTCTCTCTCTCTCTCTCTCTCTCTCTCACTCTCACTCTCACTCTCTCCTCTCTTCACGTCTCGTCTCACACTCTCTCAATCTCTCTCTCTCTTCTCTCTCCTCTCACATCTCTTCCTCTCTCATCATCTCATCTCACTCGTGTTGGGGCTTATTATGATTTTTGTATCTCTCACTCTCTCTCACTCTCTCTCACTCTCTCACTCTCTCTCTCTCTCTCTCTCACTCTCTCTCTCGAATCATTTGAAGCTCAAAGCAAGCCTTGACAGTAGCCCTGCTCTCACTTTCACTAGGGTTTGTGTGGGATCGTTTTGACATAATAGGACTAACTTTATTTGGCTGTCACTGTCTGCTGAAGAGTCTTTTGCTATGTTCACACAGCAGCAGGATTTGGTTGTCAGTCTTATTTGGTGTGCTTAAAGGGAAAGTTCACCCCAAAGTAAAATTCATTTTTGTATCTAATTATACATTTGAGTTTTTTTTTTATATCCTCAGCACTGTGTGAATGTAGCCTACATGTCCTGTCTGCACTTTTATCTAGACTCCCTCGTGCAAAATGTGATGGAGTAATTTCTAATTTCAGCCGCTTTGTCTCTGATCACACGTTTCATTTCTGAATGCAGCCAATCCACTTCAAGCTAATAAAACTAACAGCACACAATCGATTCTAATCAAGACTATTAATGTTGCTCGAGACGCAAACACTCAGCGGATGCACTTCTCATTAGTATGACCCATACAGATGTTAAACTCTTGTGGTTTTCGTCTCATTTGTGCATGTGCAGATAAACCTGTGCAGCTCGTACCTGTCCCTGCGGCGGGCGGTGGTGGCCTGCCTGAGGCAGCTGGCTCAGAGGGAGGCTGTGGAGGTATCTGAGCACGCTGTAGCATTGGTTAAAGAGCTGCCTCGCAGAGACAACACACAGCTGGGTGAGTCATCCTCGCCCACTACACCATTTCAGCGCTTCCCTGCTGTTTAGTTTATGCTTCTCTACATTTTGAGGTGGGTTTAGCTAGGGCTGTCACGATTATTAAATAATCGTCTCATCGCGATTGTTTGACCTCATCGCGATGATTTCGGATCATCACAATTATCGCACATCTCTATAGAAGACACTAGGGGGAGCTGTAGTGCATCTGCATATTGCATATTTTAGTGTATGTATTGTTACTAAAGCATGGTAATACTTGTAAAATGTACCACATTTTTTTTGTAAAAAAAAAAAACATATACAAATTACCTGCAGTACAATTTAATATTATTTAAGCAAATCTCAGTGTGAAAACCAGTCTACCAAAATTTCATTAACACACAAGTAAAATTTTACTGTAGTCTTGCAAGTGAGGAAAAAAACAGACTAGAAGCTTTTCTATGACTGATAGCATTTTAATGGTGGCTTCAATTCACACCTGATCAATTTACTTCATTTACAAGTATTTGGTGGTTGTCATATTGACAGGTAAAAGCCTAAACCTTAAATATATGATGACCCAATTTTTTCCGATGTATTTCCAAGAAAAAAACATAGTCTTGTATTCAGAACAATATGGTCATTTCAATTGCTGAATCAAAAATGAATGAGAATTAAATGTCAAAGCTCAAAAACAGACAATTAATCATCATAATCGCCAAAGCCCTAAAACAGACAATTAATCGCCATAATCGCAATGATTTATTAGACAATTAATCGTCAATCAAATTTCATGATCGTGACAGCCCTAGGTTTAGCTGCTGGAAAGCTTTGGGAGGATGTAAGATTTTGTGTTGAACTGAGCATGAAAGTGAAAGTGTCATTTTTTCATGTCTGTTCACTTCATGGTGTTAAACAGTAAGTGTTTACACATCTAAAACTCAAAAACAGAATGTCGCTGCACTGGGTGACAAAAATGTTTAAATGGCATTTATTTTAAACCAGTATAACAAGAACGCTTTGAAAGGAAACATTGAACAAAACGACATTTGCCATCATAAGTCCTCAAACCACAGATGTCATATTCAAAAGGAAGGCGAATACTGCTCTAGCTTGCATAATAATCTACTGTATATCGCACTATAAACTTAACATTGTATATTGCATACAGTTGATTTTTATGAATAAAATGTTGGTGTCCTTCTGAAACCTTGGATGTCCAAACACGCCATTTTTTTTAGGAAATGGAAAAAACTGAGCTTTTTTAATGATTAAATACTGTTAGATATTTGCAAAACTCAGTGACAAACATAAAGGCTGACTAACAATAAAGACAAAAAAAATCACAAAATATGGAGATACAAGGTTTTAGAAAGACATCAGTGAAAGTGTCCGCTAAATATATAAAATGAACAGCTAAATTTATCAAATAAACAAAAGACACTTAAAGTAAATGTTAAGTCCACTTGCAGGTAAGTTTTAAGCTTATTTGTCATGTGTACAGATGTCAGTAACAAAAGTACATTGAAATGCTTGTTGCGATCTGAGGTACCCTCTTCGTTAAAGTGATATTTCACAGGCAAATATATTATAACTCCGACTGCATTATTCTTCAAGAAGAAAGTCATATTCAGTTAGGATGCCTTGAGGGTGAGTAAAACATGGGGAAATTTTGTTTTGCCGGTGAAATATCACTTTAATTCTCATTCTTTCCCTCTGGGAAAATGCCCGGTATGTCTGATTACCAATCCAGCCCTGGTTGTAAGGCTCAGGCAATAGAATATAATAATATAATATAACATAAATAGGGCAAAGTAAAACAAATGACTGTTTTTGGACACCTGTGTGAGCTTGAGGGAAAACCTTGGGATAGTACTAGTTAAGTTGTCTTGGTAAAGTAATGGCAAAAACCAGCCTCCTAAGAAAAGTGAAAATAGTTCAAAAGGTCTAACAACACTTATTTGCAGAAACTACATTTTATGTGTAGCCCAGTATTTAAGTGCTTTTAGGGCCCCTGTCATTGAATGATTGAATGTGAATCGTGTGAATGTGAGTGTGAATCATCAGGATTGAGTTTTGTCTGATAATATGCTGAATTGAAGTCATTAGATGTGTTCGGTTGTGTGTTAAATGATTACTGTCTGTCCTACAGATGTCACTATTAAGGAGGTGGGTTTGGATGGAGCTCTGTTCAGTTTGCTGGACCGAGAGTCCGACCCGCAGTTGTGCCGAGACATTCAGGAGACGCTCGTCCACACGATGAGCTCGGCTGCCGAGGGCAAGCTAGCCCACTGGCTTAAACTTTGCAAAGACGTGCTGTCAGCTTCTGCAGGTGGGTTTAACTCCCAACTCCAGCAGTGATGATATTAATGTCCCATCTTAAGTAAAACATGGCCACCAACAAAAGTTCTATGACCTGAATGAAAGCGTAATGTTGTCAGGTTATTTACACTTTAAAGTCCCAGTGAAATTAAACATTTAAATTCCTTTTTTTTTCATAAAATACTGCAGCTTTTATTGTAAATAGCTAAAAATTCATGTGAATTCATAATCTTCAGTTAAAATCAGAAAATGCACTTCCGCCCTCTAGTGACTATCCATCTCAAATGACATAAGTTAGGCGGCTTGGGCGGGGCATCTGTTAACTCCTCCCCTTCAATTGTCAGTGTGTTCCCAGTTCAATTTCAAAATGCAACGGCTGTTTTTATATCTTATCAAATTCCAGTGAAAAACAAGCCATGCCCACAATTTTTTTCTCATTCGAAATTCCGTTTCACTCGAAAATGCGTCAGAATACGGAAGTAAAAACGATCGCAACTTCCGGTTTACAGGTACTTTAATTAAAAATTACAAACCGTAATTGAAATGAATATGTTGCGACTCACTTCTGTAATATAACTTAGCAGTGATATTGTGACAAGAATACAGCTGTTGAATTATTTTTGGTGCAAGGTAATGTATACTGTATAAAAAACCTCTCTTTTGGTTTGCAATTGCTTTTCATATCACTGTTTCACACAGTGCATTTTGCTTCACTCTAATTTTTAAGTGTGACAAAAACAAAAATAATAGTCTCGGAGTACAAGTAACAGCTCTGTTGCTTCATTACCGTGGAAATGTTTATATAGATTGCGAATGGGTCCTTAAGGATGCTGGTTTCATTTTAAAACTGTCACTGAACACTTGCACACATTCAGGATAAGTCTTGTGATTGTCCTAATAGAACAACAGCGATTACACAATTTAATAATAAATCCTTGTTTTTATCTGGGTCATATTCCAAAGGATTTTATAATTGAGTCTTTCGTTTTTGTGGTGGTTTGTCCACGCTTTAGACTCAACTGCAGCCGCTTCTGTTGAGACGCAGCAGGAGGAGGATGGAGATCGATATGATGACTCCTCTGCATTCCACGCTAAGCCTGAATCTAGTGGCCCCTTCAACAACCTACGCTGGTCCACTCGTGTGTTTTCCATGGAGTGTGTGTGTCGTATAATCGCGCAGTGTGAGCACGGAGACCCGGCTCACTTTAACATGGCGCTGGCTCAGGAACAGCGTTTACATGAGTCTGCAGGTTAGATGCATTAACCTTATGGTGTGTGGCATAATATTTGTTCACTATATTTTCCACAAAAACCTTTGTTACAACTCTTGTATTCAGTGTTGTCTTAGCGCCATCTTCTGGAGTGATATTTTTGGTGGAAAAATACATTTCTTATCATTTATGTCTTTATAATCTATATTTATCATCTCATGTGCATCCAAATGCTTATGATCACCTTTTCCTTTAGGGAACACAATAGGAGAAGATGTGATTAATAGTAGTCTTGTTCTTTGCAATCACATGCAAATAAATTGTGACTGAAACTGTCGGTCAATTATTATCTGTCTCTTGTGTTCTATGTTACCTCCCAGTTATTTTAGTTTCTCTGAAAAATATTAAAGCCCACACCTGCTGTCTTGCAGATTTCCTTGTTCTTCACCTGGCGGACCTCATACGTATGGCTTTCATGGCAGCTACAGACCACAGCGATCAGCTCCGACTGGCCGGTTTACAAACACTGTTGGTCATTATCCGTAAATTCTCCACCGTGCCAGAGCCGGAGTTCCCTGGGCATGTCATTTTGGAACAGTATCAAGCCAATGTGAGCTTTTGTGTTAGTTTCAGTTAAACTCTCTCCGTTAAATGCATCTCATTGAATTAAAAGCAAAATATGAGT
The DNA here is from genome assembly GCF_024868665.1 of Triplophysa rosa. Classification (NCBI taxonomy): domain Eukaryota; kingdom Metazoa; phylum Chordata; class Actinopteri; order Cypriniformes; family Nemacheilidae; genus Triplophysa; species Triplophysa rosa. The sequence continues at coordinate 15,028,808 of NC_079899.1, read as the reverse complement.
CACGTTCTTTTTTGTATTTACGTATGAATGAGTTTTATTATTTTGATTGTGTTTCATGAACGAGGCCTATTCAGTTTGAATGTTTCCAGATAAGCAGTGATGAGCTTTTTTTTTAAACGTGGTACTTCCCAAATACCTTTGAGATGAATGATCTGTTGGAAGTTTAAAAATGTATGTTTGGAAATGTACGGTAAAGCTCCCTGCTGTTATTCTTACATACCCACCGTGAAGTACCTGAGCCTGCTCATCATTCTCTTGTTACTAAGACATGTGTGCCTGCATGTGGCGGCACATATCGGTTACACTAAATTAGGTTATCTGTGAGCTTAGTAAGGGGCCGCTAGTTTCAAATAGTGACATGAAACGTATTCAGTATCATGTGGGGGGATGTGTTACATAAAGGTTTCTAGAATATGTTACACAAAGTTTAGTCTAGTCTTGTTTTGTTTTGTACTTCACATTAAAACAACTGTACAATAGAAATAGAAATTACTGTAGAGAATGGTTTGTTCAATTAGTTTTTTCCTGAAAAAAGGTTGGAGCTGCGCTCAGACCTGCTTTCAGTGTGGACGCCCCTCCAGATGTCACTGCCAAAGCCTGCCAGGTAATTAAATCAAGATTATATCATTATATTTAGCACTTATTTTTAATCTCTCTGTTTCGACTTGCACACTTGTTAATTCAAATGGCAGCATATTCGTTCTGGTCTCAAGTCAAGTCTTTCGTTGTCTAATTGAGAAACACAAACATGTTCTTTTGGAAGCACCGAAAGGTCCCAAAACAATCCATCACTCTGTTTGTGACCTCTTAAAAACCTTGCCATGCTTGTTTTTTTAAAACCTCGAAAGTTTGTGTGTGACCCACTTTATGTCACAAGTCTCGCTGTTCACTGCTGAGGAAGTTCCGAAATGTCTTTGTTGCGGTTCAGGTTTGCAGTGCTTGGATTGCCAGCGGGGTCATCAGTGACCTGCGTGACCTGAGGAGGGTGCATCAGCTTCTGGCCTCTTCTCTAACCAAGGTTCAGATGGGGAAGGACGTTCCCAGTCATCTTTACAACGAAAGCTCATTCACCATGGAGTCGCTTGCTGTTCTCAAAGCCTGGGCGGAGGTACTGAATGCCATTACTTAACTATCAAACATCTGCTGCCCCTCCATTGGCCTGCACACAATGTGCTTTGATAATATTGTTGCCTGGTGATTGATGTTAAAAAAGTACTTCACCTAAATGTGAACATTTTGTCATCATTTACCCCACTCTGCGCACAGGTGTACATCACAGCGGTACAGAGCTCCGGGCAGAAGGAGAGCCCAGGCACCCATCCACAACAGCAAAGCGAGGAGGCCGGGGCTGCGGGTCCAACAGGAGCTGGTCTGCTCAAACTGGTCCAGGCAGATCTGGCAACCCTGAGTCGCCTGTGGCTGGCTGCCCTACAGGACCTCGCCCTGCTCACCCTGCCCCCACAATACTCCAATCAACTTCCTTCCACAGGTTAGTCAACATGAAACTGAGTGAAAAAAGCAGATATTATGGTACCCAAGTGTTTCATATTAGGTTCATGACGAAAATAACTGCTAGAAACAATTTACGCTCTTGAGGAGTCATAGCATGCTCCTATGGCAGCTCGTGTAATCCTTTTTATGATTACAAGCTTTTTATTTTACCAGACAATGATTATGTGATTCATTCTTCTGTTATTTGTCCATCATTGTTTGTTAGGTGGATCGTTTTATACCGCAGAGACAGTGGAACAGGCCCGTCCACATTACAGCAGCGCCTGGGCCACCATTCTCCACGCTACAGCTCTATGGCTCAACAGCACCGGATTCATCATGGTGGACGAGGGGCCCGCCAACCTCTCCCGGCCGGTCACCCCAACCTCTATGGGCCAGTCCACCTCATTGAGCAGTGTCAAATCTCCAGAGGACATCAACACTGATCGCCTCCACCTTATCCTGGGTGTGGATCAGTTCCTGTTTACAGAAGTTTCTAGATTTCTTTCAGTCAGCTCCTGAAACAAGGCTTTAGAATAACCGTTTGTTGCACAGTTCTGTTAAATGTTGTTCCATCCCTTCCCTTTGGTGTATTTCTTTTAGGAATCAGTGTGGAGTTTTTGTGTTCGCCTCACTCTGGAGACCAAATGGAAGACATCAATTCATGTCTTCAGGCTCTGCAGGCCTTATTGGAGGTTCCTTGGCCTCGTTCGAAAGTGGGCAATGATCAGGTATGTTACAATTCAGAAATCATTATTCATGTGTCCAGGCGTAATGGCTCTAGCCTTAAAATCAAGTAGACAGGACAAGGAAGGTTGTGTTCACTTTTTCAGGGTTGTTGATCCTTAGCATGTTTTTGACTACGTTCATTTTGTCATTTCTGATTCAGTCTTTGTTCTCTCTGCAGGCTTTGAGCGTGGAGCTGCTCAGCGTACTGCACAGGCTCTTAGTCACTCGGGAATCTCCCAGCATTCAGCTGGCAGTGCTGGAACTGGTGCGCCAAGTTGTTTGCGCCGCTCAGGAGCACGTCAAAGAGAAACGCCACAGCGCAGAGGGTATATCTCGACCGTCATTGACGGTTTTTTTATACCAGTGACGGAAAAATAAGAAGGTCGTCCGTCATTTTGACGGATTACAATGAGGGCAGTTTGTAATTCCCCTTTTTGTCGAGTTGGTAGCATCCAATCATTTCCTTTCATCAGAACGTGATCGTAGGGATGTGTACGTTTTCCATTCATTAGGCTACAAACGCCTCGTCCATTCAGGAAAACCCACACGGGATCAGCGGAGACTCGCGGTGCGGAGCCAGTAAGACGACTATGACGGCCCTCTACCATTTAATTTGTTTCGCCATAGTTTCAAAACGAACTGAGAATCTTATTGCACTTTTTATTATAACACAGCGATCTCTAATGTTGTTTGTGGATCTGATTCTGCAAAGCATGCATGTCATGCAACCCGGTCTCATCAATCTGCATATAAATAACACGAGTTTACGCTTTCCGATTGCGTGTAATCAGACCCTCTCGTCGCGTACTCTCATACACACACAGGCGCGCACGAAAAAGTGGTGCGGTGTTTACAGACTTTTTTCCTTCAGAGAGCGATAGGGACTAGCGTCATTTTGAATAAACCTTAACTTTCAGTGAGTGGAAAAATGTCTCTCTGCGTCTCCGCTCATGACCGAACAGCAGCTTAAAGTTACTTGTAAGTCAGTAAATGAATGATTACAAAACAGCGTGTACAAGCACCTGTCATTGTTACTGACTGGACATATGAACATTTGTCTGTAATTTTTTATTTTTTTTGTCGGACAACAGAAACATTAAATATGTAAACGACGTCAGCTTTATTGGGCATTAAAATACAGCAAGTTCAAAGAACGCATACGTCGCGATGACGTCACAAACATGCAAATTAGCATGTAATATCACCTTGCACCATAGTGATGGGTAAAAATAGCTTATGGTGGAATTTTTAGGAGCCGAAATAGTCTAGCGCAACCTCTGATCTCAAGTCACTAAATCCCCCAGTTTGATGTAAAGATTGCTTTCTTTGCTTTATTATATTAGTGGATGATGGTGCTGCAGAGAAGGAAACCGTTCCTGAGTTTGGTGAGGGACGGGACACTGGCGGTCTGGTGCCGGGCAAGTCTCTCGTGTTTGGAGCTCTGGAGCTGTGTTTTTGCACTCTGGTCCGGAAGCTTCCGCAGCTCAGTCCCAAGTTGGCTGGGACTGCCACGGGGTGGGGGGGACAGACCTGTTCCCTCAGCAACACCGACTGTAGACTCGTCACATCTGCTTTGGCTATTCTCTCAGAACTGCCTTCCATCTGTTCACCAGAGGGTAAGAGATCCAGGTTGTTCCTATGCACTTTATGATAGTCTACTTTTATTCAGTTTAGATGATATTTACAAAATACTGGTGTTGATAGACTTTGAATAACGTATTCTGATTTTGAATATCATTGACATACTTAAAAGTAACTTGTTTAATGTGTTCACATGAAAAAATATTAAAAGTAAGCCATTCATAGGTTGACTTCCCTGAAGGGTCAACAATGAGACTCTGTGGTAAACATGGCTCTGTTTGTTTGAGCGGGTTGTGGGGCGGGAAGCAAAAGGTGTTGGTTGGAGTGTCTGGCAAACCTGTTTGAAACCTATTCATGTTCCTCACTGTGAAACCCTTCTGAACCAATCCAAAACATGAAACATTTTGTACACGGCAGGCAGTGTGTCAGTGCTGCCCACAGTACTCTATCTGCTGCTTGGAGTGACAAGAGAGGTGGTGAAGGTTTCTGTCGGAGCCGAGAGTGGACAGCTGGTGCCAGGCGTCCTGCAGGCTTTGCGCACAGTTCTCACCTCTCCCATGAGCAGAGCTGAAAAGAGTCGTGGGGCTTGGACTGATCTGCTACGCTGTGCGCTCCATACACTCTTGGAGTTTTGGAGTGAAGGTACATTCAGCTATCATCTTTTTTATTTATTTGCAACTGCACGATAGATAGTTTGTGGAATATTCTCGCATTCTCTGCAATGGATTTTTGTGTTGAACAGATGAAATGGAGCCTGGTGTGGATGAGGTTACCATGTTGACAGCCCTCACCATCTTCGAGCTGTACGCTAGTGCAGATGTTACGACTGCAGAGCCACTGCAGACACGCTGTATCCAGATTTTCAGAGCCAGTCTGGAGTCTAAGGACCCTGTGGTAAGTGAAAAGATACCATTGCAAGGGTCTGTTCCATATATAACCATTTCTGTGTCTTACTGCTTAAAGAGCTTAGCAACAATTGAAATTATCTTTTTTTTTTCATCAGGTGCTGAGCAGAAGTTATCAGTTGCTGGCGTCTTTATTTCAAGACCCTTCGGCAGTTGCCAGGCCATTTATTTTGGCTCTGGGCAGTCGTCTGCTGTCACAGCTGGAGGGAGTTGAAAAGAGTCGTCCTCAAAGCCCAGCAGAGCTACAAGCAGTGCAGGACGGAATTCGAGCCCTGGAAGCACTTGTGTTTGCCGCCGATGAAACCCACCGTAAGTCACGTCGAGACAGAACAATGATATCTTCAGGATGTATATTTAAATAATTATTGCATCTGACACACTATCTGTCCACACAGGTCCTCAGCTGGTAGCTGTGCTTCTGCCCCTCCTCATATCTCTGCTGCTAGATGAGAATGCTTTGGCCTCAGCTCCTGCAGCTTCTCGCTTGCTGCACGAATCCGCCTTGAGAGACCTCATGCGTATCGGACCCCAGCACTCGGCTGTCTTCAAATCGCTGATGGCCTCCGCTCCGCACATGAAGGCCAGGCTTGAGGCGGCTGTCAAGGGGAACCAGGAAAGCATAAACACTAAGACACCAGCGCATCAAGTCATTCACAAAAACACGCCTAGCATTCAACTGAAGATCAATTTCCTGTGAATCCAGCATCTGTTGTTTCTCACATGGAATGTGCATGCACACCAGTATTATGATTAATGTCAAGGTGTTGTTTTAAAGGTTTTATAGTTAAATCAGTTCATTAATTTTGTTGTTTATTCATTGTAATGTTAGTTTAAACTGTATTAACCTCTGTGAGGAACTTAATACATATTTACTTCAAGAAGGTCAGAGGAAACATGTTTTAATGCTACGTGTCTCATGGAATTTTTTTATTGTTTCTATAATTATTAACATTTTAGTTTGTTGGTTATCTATTTGAAACTACTGTACTTTAGAGGAAATTCATCAAACCTAGTTATAGCATGCATTTTTCTGAGATGTGTCATTTTGTCTTTATAAACAAATGCAGTAATCTGATAATTTCTTGCTGACATGCTGCACTTTGCAACTAAACTCAGTGCAAGACCTGTTGAATCACTGGGAATTTAGTGATCTTATGACTAAACAGTTTTTTAACATATATTTTTTAATGTTATACATTATGATTAGGCAGGTATGTTTATTGTGAATGTATTTATGATGATGTAAAAAGCATTTCCAACAGGTACTACATCAGGTCAATACACTACTACTGCAACTTCAGTACATTTCAAAATAATGCTTACATGTATGCCCGGTTTCACAGACGAGGCTTAAGACTAATCCCAGACTGAAATGAAAGTTTGAGCAGTCTTAACTGAAAATAAATTGCCCTGACATATCTTAAAATATGTCGTTGCCATTGTTTTGGCTTTACCAAAGCCTTGTCTGTGAAACCAGGCCTTAGTGTTGTCATTATGCATTTAATGTTTTGTTTTGTCATTTTTGCACTAAAAGTGATCTAAGCAGAACAGATGTTCCCTAAAGTGTATTGGGCATATGGAACGCAAAAAGCAGTGAAATAATTACTGCTATAACAGCACTATGAGAAATGCACAATGCTCAAAGATTACATTAATCCATTCATTTCACTAGAACCTAAAGACTTCTGTTGCTGCTTTCTGATGCATTCGGTGATGATTGGTTGCATTTACAACTGTACCGTTATTTTGTATGTTGTAAATTGTACAGATTAAAATTTAGGGCAAAATTAATGTTTATTTTCTGATCATACTGAAACAATAAGGTCTAGTTTTGCGTCATGAGTTGTAGTTTTTTTCTGCTTTTAACCTACGAAAACATTAAGGATTTGTTCATATTTACTGATACTGGAGAGGCAAATATGCATATTTTTATTCACTGAACATAAGATGTCCTAATTTGGGTATATCTTTGCTATAGGATAACTGGAAAAATGTGTACCGTTGTGCAGTTGATAGTCACTGGATTAACGTGATTCATTTATTAACAGTCTTCATTTACTCACCCTCAAGTTGTTCCAAATCTATATACATTTCTTTGTTTTCATGAACACTGAAAAATATTTGGAAGAATGATTGTAACAGTTCTTGGCCACCACCTTATACCATAGTAGGATAAAGTAACATTTCTTTATACATTTCTTTGTATAGTTGAACACAAAAGAAGATACTTTGAAGAATGTAGGAAAGCCCTTTTGACTACCATTTCCTACTATGGTAGTCAATGGTGGCCAAGAACTGTTACAAGCATTCTTCTTCCAAATATCTTTCTCTGTGTTCATCAGACAAAATCCTTTTTTGTAATTATACAGATTTGGAACAAGTCGAGGGTCAGCAAATGATGACTGAATTTTTATTTTTGGGTGAACTGTCCCTTTAACCATTTTGAAGAGTGACTTCCTATCAATGACTGTAATAGTCATGTTTTTCAATTAAGCTATTTATATTATACAGTTACATAAGAACAGGGTAGTACATAGTCACATTTTTAACGTCATCTGCCAGAAAAACAGCAAATATGAATCAATTTGCAATTCAGATAAATTAGTAGCTGCCCGGTGTCTAGGTTGAATGTAAATTACCAGGTGTTTAGCGCCCCCTGTTGATCAACTCTAGCATTTCGTGTTTCTGAGCACTGCTGCGGTCGGAGCCTCGTGATATGCGGAGGCTCTACCAGTTCGCTCGACGGCTCTCCATTTCACTCGATATATAACCCATCGTCTTCCCGTTCACGTTGACCTCTACCTTACAAACAAACGGGGAATGAGGAGATTTCTACGTCGTGCGGCTGACAACTTTTACCAGAGCCGAATTTTCTCCACATTTGTGTGTTTTTCATCTCTTCTCGTCGTTTGGCGATAAATGGTGAGTGTTTATTTCGCTCGGCGGAAGGTTTATTTCCGTGCCCGAAAGACGAGCTCAGGCCTTGGTCTTTCACTCAACGTTAGCCTCCGGTTTTGCTGGTAAACACAGGGCCGGGATTGTTTTACTTTATTTTGTTTGTTTCTGTGCTTAAGATTTACTTGAAATTATTTTTCAGTTGGTTGTATATGTAGATGAAAACGTGTACATGTTTAATATGTAGTAAGTAAATAAGTGGTTTGAGTTACAGAGGTATGTCGAAATGTAGCAGGGCGCAGTTTAACGTTAGCTAATCCCAGCTAACTAAACCCTTTGAAGACCTGAACCTTTTAAAGTCAATATTTTAATGGCTTTTTGCTTAATTTCTGTGTAAACATATTGTCAAAATGATTACTTATAATAAAGTGGTAAAAATTAAAACGACACAGGACTCTTGTAAGCTAACATAAGATCTCTGAACTCATGAGAGGGGCCATTACAACAAGAGGATTGAATAAATACCACATTTTCTTAACCTAGCTCACCCATTTTATAACGTTCAAGTAGCGTTTCTGATAACGTTGTTAATATCCAAAGGTTATAAGGAACATAATGTTTGTTCATCCGCTTGTATCACACGATACACGACATCGGAAATAACGTTACATCAAGTTAAACATGCGACATGATATTATATATCAGGCACTCTCTGCTTGACCTATATTAGCATAGGGACCGTCTGTGTTCATGTTTTATTGGGTTGTCTGACTTGTGTCATGATGACATCGGGTGCAATGAAATTGTTTTTGGACATGTGCAATTACACATTAGTCAGCTGCACTGGCACAACGCCGAAAAACATTATTTATGCGTGTTTGTCCACGAAACATCACACCATATGCCCTGAAAACACAGTGCCATGTCAGTATTTAAAATAAGACGTCTGTCTGGGTGATTTGTAACGACACAAGGTTTTGATTAAAGTTAGCTGTTTACTGTCATGTGGATTGTGGCTCACATTGTAAAGTGATCTCTGAGACATCAGACGGACAGAATCCACACTTCACATCTGAGAAATAAAATATTTTGTGAAATGAAATTGGACTTGTTCTTCGGTATTTGAGATGGGATAAAAGAGCAAAAACAGATATGCTTTATTTGAAAGTACTAAAGTAACATCTGTATGTAAACCTTGTTTTTCTTCTCAAGAGCGTTTGCTTGAGATGATTTAACCCAGGGCTATGGCAGCAAAACTTGTTTTGAACTCCGGAGTCTGAAGTTCAGAGTCTAGTAGTCTATTGAATGTATTGTTTGCTTCACAATGGTCCCGGTAGTGAGCTTGACTGTTTTCACAAATATAAATAGTCGTAAAAATAAAACGGTCTAATCTAATCACAGCATGATCACACTCATACCAGACTTATTTTAATAGAAGCAGAACTTGTTAAAAAAGTTTGTGTGTGTTTAGTTTACTTTATCACTAAGCAAATTGTGTAGATCAGGCCCAACAGTTGCTTTCAATGTCAAATTAGCAGGACATTCTTCCTGAAGCAAGTTCGTCACTTAATCTGTTGATAAGTGGATCTCTCTGTTAGTCTCTAAGGAGATGGTGAACGTCTGTATAGAGCCACCCAGTGTATAATGAAGGACAGACTTTAGCCGTTTCGCACAACACTCCCGTTTCCCCTCAAGCTTGGCTCAGTTTGGCCTGTCTTGCTTTTTCAGAACAATGACTCGTTTTGTCAATTTGTATTCCCTGGTATGTTTCAGGGTACAGCCAAGCTGTTTGGACCGTACAGTTTGAGTGATGAGCCATTCATCATGCAGACCGCTGTTGGCCAAGCTTACTATACTAATCAGCTAATCACAGCGATTTCTTTCAGGTGTCTGATCACAGTTCATCATGTTTATAGTCTGGATTACCTCAATTACAATACCTTTCAAGTACATACGACAAGTCTTCTGCTCCGCCCTTTCTGTTATTACTCAAGAGTTTTCATTCAATTACTCAAGTGTGTGTTTTTCCATTCAAAGCCAAAGACACATCAAACAAATAGGAGAAGGTAGAGACTAATGCCTAAAGCAATGTCGCACAGGATTTTGCGTGGCACTCGCATCTCAAAGCCTCTTTATATCCCAGATGCTCTTTTTTTAAAGTTTTTCTTTTGTTTTTGATGAAGGTGAAGACTTGATGACACAACAAGAGGACCAGTGACTGTCCGTTTATTTCTTTCCTGCTACCGGCGGATGCGTCCCCAGTTGGGGCTGTGACCGGGTGTTGCGTGGATAGGGTCGTGGGGCATCATGGCAGACGTGGATCCGGACACATTGCTGGAGTGGCTGCAGATGGGACAGGGGGATGAGCGGGATATGCAGCTCATCGCCCTGGAGCAGCTGTGCATGCTTTTGCTCATGTCCGACAACGTCGACCGCTGCTTCGAAACGTAAGTCTGAACGCTTATGCTGTGCCTGTTGTGATGGGCTGATGTTCGTCTTATGTAACAGTAATGTCTGCTAGGGTTGTTCGATAAGAACGTTTTTATCGTTGCATATAATGATATTATTGATAATGATATGAATAATTTAAATGCGCTTAATGGAAATCTAACAGATAATAGCCCAGGTGTGTGATCGTAGGTGTAAGACCGAGCAAGCATTGATAGGTTTGACAGATGTGAGGCATCTGACATAGTTGTAGTTGAAGATGTGGTGCTTAAGTGAGGAAGTTCCTAGGTTGTGGGGGAGAATTTTAGTTTCATACATGACCACACACTGTCAGATATGGTTCATAAAACCCATGGATTGCAAAACTTGTGTAAGTTAGGCCAAATTGTTTTGCGTTAAAGTGATAGTTCACCCAAAAAGTGAAATTCTGTCATCATTTACTCACCCTCTTGTCATTTCAAACCTGTATTACTTTCTTTCTTCTGCAGAACACAAAAGAAGATATTTTGAGGAGTGTTGGTAACCAGCACCCATTCACTTGCATTGGTTTTGTGTCCATACAACAGAAGTGAATGGGGGCCAGTGCTGTTCGGTACCAACTTTCTTCAAAATATCTTCTTTTGTGTTCTGCGGAAGAAAAAAAGACATACAGGTTTGAAATGACAAGAGGGTGAGTAAATGATAACAGCATTTTCATTTTTGGGTGGACTACGCCTTTAATAGGATTTACTGTTAACTGAGAACTTTGAGTCATAGTATTTTAACCACAAAAACAGAAATATCCATTATGCATAATTTATTATATCTTGATTGTCATTATTTTCTGGCTTTAATCCTTCTTGAACATAATAGACATTGATTTGACAAATTATTCTTAGGTTTGTCCATCATATTATCCGTATTGTGTATTTGTCGCATTGTGTATTGCCATCATATTGTCCTTCATAGCATGCAGCACTGATGTCTATTTATTTTGCTATGCAGTTATTGGTGGGCAAACATATTTCAAAAATATGAGATGCATTCTAAATAAAATCCCTCTTCTGCTGTCCGTCTGTTACAGGTGTCCTCCACGGACATTTCTTCCAGCTCTGTGTAAGATCTTTTTGGATGAGAGTGCACCAGATAATGTGCTGGAAGTGACAGCCAGAGCTATCACCTACTACCTGGATGTGTCTGCCGAATGCACCCGCAGGATTGTGGGAGTAGACGGAGCCATCAAGGCCCTTTGTAACCGGCTGGTGGTGGTGGAGCTCAACAACAGAACCAGCAGAGATCTGGCTGAACAGTGTGTAAAGGTGAATGTTGCTATATTGGTTGCCTTAAGTGTTAGTTGAACTTAGTCAGTTCTAATTAAGATCACTCACTGACTCGCTTCTAAGATTTTTAGTTGTAAAAGAAATGCTGAGGTGCTTAGTAAAGAGAACACGCTTGTGTTGCTGTTTTAAACTGTGAATACTTTCTCCTTATCAGGTTCTGGAGCTGATCTGCACTCGGGAGTCTGGAGCAGTATTTGAAGCCGGGGGACTGAACTGTGTGCTGAGCTTCATTCGGGACAGTGGTCATCTAGTGCACAAAGACACTTTGCACTCCGCCATGGCAGTAGTTTCTCGGCTGTGCAGTAAGATGGAGCCACAGGACTGTTCTCTCGAGACATGCGTGGAGTCCCTCTCTAGTCTGCTGAAACACGAAGACCACCAGGTACTACATGAGCAAACTCATGTAAATTTAGCCATGGTCTGTCAGGCTCAAATAAAGTGAAAAAGTGCAATAAAAGTACTTGAGTGCCATATTTGCTTAGTGTGTTTGAACAGATTTGTGGTGTGTAAAAATATGACATTTGTAAATGAAATATGACACACAGCTGTTGCATAGTTAAATATTAAATATTGCCCTCATGTGATCCACAGGTGTCTGACGGAGCGCTGCGCTGCTTTGCCTCACTGGCAGACAGGTTCACACGGCGTGGAGTTGACCCAGCTCCTCTAGCCAAGCACGGACTTACAGAAGAGCTGCTGTCCCGTATGGCAGCAGCAGGAGGAACGGCATCTGGACCCTCCTCCACCTGCAAACCTGGCAGAACCTCCAGCGGAGCGGCTCCATCTGCTGCCGACTCTAAACTGAGCAACCAAGTGTCCACCATCGTCAGCCTTCTGTCCACACTCTGCAGAGGCTCGCCACTTGTCACACACGTAAGATATATTTTCACAGAATGTACTTGCCGATCGCTAGATGTCACAAGTACTGTGGGTTTCCTCAGATTAGTGTCTACAGAACATTGCAAAAGGACAGACATTTCTAAATTCTGAGTGTATGTTTTTACTGATAATTCAATTAAATTAGTAAATTCAGTTTCCAATTACATAAATACCAAGGTACAGTAGCAATGTGAAACTGACAGTTGCATTAACTCGTGTCCTCAGGATCTTCTGCGCTCCGAGCTGCCTGACTCTATGGAGAGCGCCCTGCAGGGGGATGAGCGTTGCGTGTTGGACACCATGCGGCTGGTGGATTTACTGTTGGTGCTACTCTTTGAGGGCCGCAAGGCTTTGCCCAAATCGACAGCCGGCTCCACTGGCCGTATCCCAGGTCTGCGACGTCTCGACAGCTCTGGAGAACGTTCCCACCGACAGCTTATTGACTGTATACGCAGCAAAGACACGGACGCTCTCATTGATGCCATCGACACCGGTGGTAAGCATCTGAAATATCAAGGTAGACGAATTTGGTTCCAGATTGTTTTTTTATGTTAAATCCATACTTTTTTCTTTCTTCCAAGCATTTGAAGTGAATTTCATGGATGATGTGGGTCAGACACTTTTGAACTGGGCCTCTGCATTCGGCACACAAGAGATGGTAAGAGATTTTTGTAACGTCTGGCATTCTGCAGTTGTTTGTTACATGCACATTTCGCAAGAAACAGCCTTCAGACAGTGACTCATGGAAACCAGAGCAAACAAACAGATGACTTCTAAAGGTTGCTGACAGAATTTAGGACAGCAGCTCGCTTATGTTGTGCAATATGGTTATGTGAAGGGACACAGCTGAGTAGGCAAGATTATAATGCTGACTGACCTTCTGCCAGCAGAGGTGCCATGACTACCATGTCTAATGAAAACTAATACGACCTCATTTTCTTGACCCCCTTGGTCTGGCAATGGCTTGTGTAAGCGAGAGGGACTGAGTCAGTGCAACAGATGAGCATTGTTCTGTGAGGGATGTGATATCTCACACTGTATTTTGGCCCGATTAAGGTGGAGTTTCTCTGCGAGAGAGGTGCTGATGTCAACCGAGGTCAGAGGTCATCCTCACTGCACTATGCTGCCTGTTTTGGCAGACCACAAGTAGCCAAGGTAAAGCGTTTTGATATGTAACATTTTAGTTTTTTAAACAAAGCTTTGGGTTTTTATATACTATAGTTTTATGCGTACATTTTATATATTAAAAAATGTTTTACAACAGACTTTACTGCGCCATGGGGCCAACCCTGACCTCAGAGATGAAGATGGGAAAACTCCATTGGACAAGGCTAGAGAGAGGGGTCACAGCGAGGTTGTAGCAATTCTTCAGTCTCCCGGTGGGTCCATCAACTTTTTCTTGTTAAAGTTAATGACTTGTCGCTCACACAATTAAAATTTCAGTCAAGTTTCATTTCATGAGTTTAAATCGCAATCATTTTTTTGTAAGTTAAGGTGTACTATACTATCCCAGCCTAATTTGTTGGTTGATTTCCCCCAAAATGTGTAAGCTCAGTATGTGGTTCTGTGCTTCAATTGATCTCTTGGATTTTTCGTTTACTGATCCTAGAGGTTTAAAATTAACACATTTCCGCTTTAATGCATTTACTCATTTGTAATTTCATTTGCCAGTGGGTTTGTCTTGGAATTTGTATAATTGAAAGATTTTGAAGGGATTCCTGTGGTGTGTGGTGTAGGAGACTGGATGTGCCCTGTCAACAAAGGAGATGACAAGAAAAAGAAGGATGTAAATAAAGAAGAGGAGGAGGGCAGTGAGCCGAAAGGTGACCCTGAGATGGCGCCTATCTACCTGAAAAGGCTACTTCCAGTATTTGCACAGACCTTTCAGCAAACCATGCTGCCTTCAATAAGGTGAAAGACATGAGGGTCATGAACCATTTTAAACGGAGGCCAAACATTTTGTGGCACCATGTAGAAATCAATGCTTTACATTCGACGTATCATTTTCTTTTACAGGAAAGCTAGTTTAGCTCTGATCAGGAAGATGGTGCACTACAGTTCTGAAGTTCTCCTCAAGGAGGTGTGCGACTCTGATGCTGGACACAACTTGCCCACTGTACTCGTTGAGATCACTGCGACCGTGTTGGATCAGGAGGTTCGATTATTTTGTTAGAATCTTTAGTTGGGCTGGTAGACTTTCCTCTTAACTGATGGTAGTTAATTCTCTCTGACCCCTACCTCTCTCACAGGATGATGATGACGGTCACCTGCTGGCACTACAGATCATTAGGGATCTGGTGGATAAGGGAGGTGACGTGTTTTTAGACCAGCTGGCCAGGCTGGGTGTCATTAATAAGGTTTCCACTCTGGCAGGACCCACGTCAGATGATGAAAACGAAGAGGAGGCCAAGCCTGAGAAGGTCAGACTCGCTCGCATTCAGTTAATCCTTGTTGTTTTACAGTATCTGTTTCTTTTTGCAGACATGTTGGAATATTCAGGAATAGCTCAACTAACTTGATTTACGCAATCCTTGTATGTTTCTCAGGATGATGAACCACAAGAAGATGCCAAAGAGATCCAGCAGGGGAAACCCTACCACTGGAGAGACTGGTCTATCATTAGAGGCAGGGACTGTCTTTATATCTGGAGCGATGCTGCTGCGTTGGAGCTCTCCAATGGCAGCAATGGTTGGTTCCGCTTCATTTTGGATGGTAAACTGGCCACTATGTACTCTAGTGGAAGCCCTGAGGGAGGATCTGACAGCTCTGGTAGGTCCCCTGCATACAGCGATCAATCCAGAAAATGACTTTAAAATCCAATTGTCCTGTAAATGTTGTGTTCATAATTTGCACAATTTGAGGCCTGCTTTGAACCGTGATTTTGTTTGCAAAATACTTTTGTTTTCAGCTGCGTCTTACTATCAGCAAACAATAAAGCTTGAGATGAAAAAAATGCCAATTGAGAATACTTGTGCTTTTTGGTTTTGTTTGTGGTTACCAACAAACTATTCATGCATAAAGATGCTAAATTTACAAAGTATCTGTTAACTTTTTGATCAGACAGCCGCATACTGGTTCACAACGTTCCTGTTATTCACTTAAATATGTTTTTGACGCCACTTAATCTGAACTTATTCATCACTCCAACCAGCTCTGCGCCTTAACCTAGTGTGAAATTAAACTCATCTTTTCTGCATTTAGCCTCTGCATTATTTATGACTTTGTTATGTGGTCCTGCAGGGAGCATCTGTTAATATCTAATAAAATCTTTATGGTTGACCTATACAGTGCTCCAGCTGATGTTTTTCTGTCCTCCCTTCCTTAGAGAGCAGAAGTGAGTTTCTGGAGAAGCTGCAGCGTGCTAGGAGTCAGGTCAAACCAGTGACGGCCAGCCAGCCCATCCTGTCCACACAAGGTCCCACCAAACTCACCGTGGGCAACTGGTCTCTTACTTGCCTGAAAGAGGGTGAGATTGCCATCCACAACTCGGATGGACAGCAGGCCACCATCCTCAAGGAAGACCTGCCAGGCTTTGTGTTTGAATCAAACAGAGGCACTAAACACTCTTTTACTGCAGAAACGTCTCTAGGTAAACTCTCTTAGGAAAAATGTACTCGTTTGTTAAAATACGTCTTGTCTGTCTTTTGTCACTTATCTATTACTGCCTTCATTTTTCCACAGGTTCTGAGTTTGTTACTGGCTGGACTGGTAAACGAGGAAGAAAGCTGAAGTCCAAATTGGAAAAAACGAAACAGAAGGTGTGTGGTTTATTAAATGTGAGTTTTAGAGGTGTTCATTTAGGGACAAAAAAGTTTATTTTCTAACAGAGGAAAGAGATTTTATTGATAAGATTGTGTTGAGTCATAAGGAACATATTTTAAAAATCTTTAAACACACGAACGTATGGAATATCACACGAATATGAAAGTATAGAATATCATTATCATTAAAATATCAACATTTTTTAAAAATATATCAATTGTTTTGATGCATGTGCAATTCACTCTTACTGCTGTAGATTTACTATTATTACCATTTAAATGACTTTGGACCTCATTTTTTTATATCTTGAATTTGACTTTCATACTCAATTTTATGGCCTAATAATCCTTTTATTGCTTAGGGGTCCTAAATTTGACAGATGCCTATTTAAGCCATGCCATTCAACTAAACTTATTAAACCTGCTCATCACACCTCTGTGTTTGTGTAGGTCAAAACCATGGCCAGAGATCTATATGATGATCACTTCAAGGCTGTGGAGAGCATGCCCAGAGGCGTCGTGGTCACGCTGAGAAACATTGCCACACAGCTGGAGTCTGCTTGGGAGCTGCATACTAACAGACAGGTGCAGTGACGCTCAAAAATTGAACCTCCCTGTGCTAGTAAAGTCACATTTGCTTTATCATTACGTGTGCAATAACAGTAAAGTACCATTTGCTTTTTGTTTCCACAGTGCATTGAGGGCGAAAACACGTGGCGAGACCTAATGAAAACTGCTCTTGAAAATTTAATAGTTGTTCTTAAGGATGAGAACACAATTTCTCCCTATGAAATGTGCAGCAGTGGCCTTGTGCAAGCATTGTTTACTGTCCTCAGCAATGTAAGTCACACAACCAGTCATGAAGATTTTGTCTGCTTTTATTGCTATAAATTGGTTGAAATAATTATTTTTCTTTGCAGAGTGTGGAACTGGACCTTAAACATGACTGCAAGCCTTTGATGGAAAGAATAAATGTGTTCAAGACTGCGTTTACTGAAAATGAAGACGATGAAAGGTGAAGACATTTGACGATTATATAATTATGTATAAAAATTATGCTTCATTTAGCTTACATAAATGTCTCTGTTCTTTAGCCGACCTGCAGTTGCCTTAATTCGCAAACTGTTAGCAGTGTTAGAATCGATAGAGCGGCTACCTCTCCACTTGTACGACACACCAGGCTCAACGTACAATTTACAGGTGATTGTCTCTTTACACCCTCCTTGTTTGCATATGTAATTTTGGTTTTGCATGTCAATAAATGGTTTGTCTGTTTTTATAACTAGTGTTATTTCATTGCATTGTTTTGCGTGTTAGATTCTGACTAGAAGGTTACGTTTCCGTCTGGAGCGCGCTCCTGGTGAAACAGCCCTGATCGATCGCACCGGCCGAATGCTCAAAATGGAGCCGCTTGCTACGGTTGAATCACTGGAGCAGTATCTTCTCAAAATGGTGAAAGTTCTCTTCACTCTTATTTCTCTTCATTCAGCTGAACTTTGAGAAGAGTTCATAACGTTTTCCTCGTCTCTTTCCCCAGGTGGCCAAGCAGTGGTATGACTTTGACAGGTCCTCATTCATCTTTGTTAGGAAGCTCCGGGAGGGCCAGAGCTTCACCTTCAGACACCAGCATGACTTTGATGAGAATGGGATCGTGTACTGGATCGGCACCAACGCCAAGTGAGCGACTTTGTCCTATTGCCAAATTTTGGCTGTTCGAAGACCATCATTGATTATTTAAATCGAGAATTTTTGTAGCTCTTCCAAGAAGTTGTCTTTGAATGGGTCATGTTCCACTGTGCGAAATGTATGTGCGTAACTCTTACCCTCTTGTGTTTGGCTGCAGAACTGCGTATGAATGGGTAAACCCCGCAGCTTATGGATTAGTCGTGGTGACCTCCTCAGAGGGCAGGAACTTGCCTTACGGCCGACTCGAAGACATCCTGAGCAGAGACAGCTCTGCTCTCAACTGCCACACGAATGACGATAAAAACGCCTGGTTTGCGATTGACCTTGGTCTATGGGTCATTCCCTCGGCTTACACTCTCCGTCACGCCCGTGGATATGGCCGCTCCGCCCTCCGCAACTGGGTGTTTCAAGTGTCCAAAGACGGTCAAAACTGGATGACGCTCTACACACACGTGGATGACTGCTCTCTTAATGAACCAGGGTACATGGGGTGTGGGTTTTGCTCTTTTTTTTTTTTTTTTTTTTGTGCTACTTCATTGTGCTTTCACTAACATGACTCATCTCCCTTTGTTAGGTCGACAGCCACGTGGCCGCTGGATCCATCCAAAGATGAAAAGCAGGGCTGGAGGCACATTCGCATTAAACAGATGGGGAAGAATGCCAGCGGTCAAACGCACTACCTCTCGCTGTCTGGTCTGGAGATCTACGGCACTGTTACTGGTGTGTGTGAGGACCAGCTGGGTAAGTGCCAATAAAGACTTTGTTTTTATTACTTTTGTAAACTATTTAAAATGATTCTTGGCTTTTTGAGGTTGCTACTATTGTATTGTGTTTCAATTGTAATATTCATGCTTGGGTGAAGATGTGTCGCTCTTGTTTGTTCTGCATATCCAGGTAAAGCAGTGAAGGAGGCCGAGGCTAACCTGAGACGCCAGCGGAGACTGTTTCGCAATCAGGTGATGAAGTACATCGTTCCAGGGGCGCGGGTGGTGCGCGGAATCGACTGGAAGTGGCGGGATCAGGATGGTAATCCCGCAGGAGAGGGCACTGTGACTGGAGAGGCCCACAATGGTGAGTCACCTTTTTAAGACTGTTGGAGCGCTTTAAGCTGATGGTAGCTTGTATAGGATAGCGCAACTTGTAACGCTTATGCAGTAGAAGTTATCTGTACAACAGCGTTTACAGCATCGAACCACTACGTGCAGAGCGTTTTCGTGACCAGTCTACAATGGAGTTCAGTGGTACTACAATATTTAAGGGAAACAAATTGTGAACATCAAGTGCATTTGCATGTTTTGAGTCAATTCTGAGCAGCAAACCCATCAGATAAGCCAGGGGGGGAGACGGAGTTACTGACGTTCACACTGTAAAACAGAAGTGAAGTTGATATCACTTTTGACTTTGTTTTCCCAGCATGGTTTCAGAAAAGGACTGCTTTCAAACCAGCCACTTCCTACTCAAGTGTTTTCGTAAATGCTTTGTGTGTATTTAAAGACAACACGCTGTGATGCAGACAGGGCTGATCTGAAACCAGTTTCTCTTCCTGTGTTTACCTCCTTGTGTGGTGCTTTTCTCTTGCTTCTATTCTGCATGAAGAAATGATGTCATACGAAATCGATCTGTTTCATACTCTGAAGTTTAGTGAGATGTGTTCGATGACTACTTCCTTGCTATCTGCAACTGTCATTCCATACTTCTTGTTTTTGTTAGTTTGCTATTTTGAAGTGCAACCTTTATCCCTCCCCCCCAACTTAACAGGTAACATTTTCAATGTCATACTCGTATTATCTCAAGCATCCACTCTGTTGCTATCAAATTCTTTGGGCAGCCATGTTTCAGTGTGTAAAACACCCTTTTAACCTGTCTCCATCAGTCGAGCCAAGTGCATGTTGATGTCACAATTTGCAAGCTCCGAATGAACTCCATTGCAATTTTTTACACTGACAGAAATGATTCTTCTGTTCTTTTTCTTAAGTGGCTTTGTAGCTTGGCATTTGCAAGAATCTATTGCTTTTTGTCATTTTTCTGTGCTTCATGTTTCTTCACTGCTTCACCTGGACCAGGGGATGCCTCTTAAACGTCTAATGATCATGTAAATATGAAATGTGGATGGCGTGGTGCTAATTTCATGTAGCCTGCCACGGACGAAAGCGTCAATAAATGCGACCTAACAAAAGGGTCTGGTGTTGTTATCGAGTTTCTGGTCCAGCGTCAGGCAAAGCTGTTGTCTTTGACTTGCTGCTGTCTCTCTCTGCTCTCTTGCTGGGTCTCACCCGTTCATATTCCCCCCTCCCTCCCCCCCCTTTTCAGGCTGGATTGATGTCACCTGGGATGCCGGTGGCTCAAACTCGTATCGTATGGGTGCGGAAGGGAAGTTTGACCTCAAGCTTGCACCAGGGTACGACCCTGAATCAGCGCCGTCACCCAAACCTGTCTCATCCACTGTTGCAGGCACGCCGCAGTCTTGGAGCAGCCTGGTGAAAAATAACTGTCCAGACAAGGGCGGCTCGTCCTCCACAGCGGGGGCCAGTTCCTCCAGTCGCAAGGGTAGTAGCAGTTCGGTGTGTAGCGTGGCCAGCAGCAGTGATATTAGCCTCAGCTCCACCCGAGTGGAGCGCAGGGTCGAAAGCCTGTTGGAGCAGGGGGTGGGGATCGTCGCAGGACCCCCTGGGGCGGAAGGACAAGAACCAATTGTCGTGCTTTCCTCGGCAGAGGCTGGCTCCGCCTCCAGCACCAGCACGTTAACAGCGGATACAGGAAGTGAAAGCGGCGATCGCATAACACCAGCACCCGATGGCACTTTGAGACAGTCGGCTGAGTCTACAGCCATCTCTATGGGAATCGTGAGCATCAGCTCGCCCGATGTCAGTTCGGTTTCAGAGTCGTCCAGTAAGGACGGCGCATCCCAGAGGCCGTTGTGTTCAGCCACTAGCGCGCGGCTGTCCGTCAGCTCTCTTTTGGCAGCTGGAGCACCTATGAGCTCCAGCGCCAGTGTCCCTAACTTGTCCTCTCGTGAAGCAAGTCTGATGGAGTCGTTTGTTCGCCGAGCGCCCAATATGTCTCGCACCAATGCCACCAACAATATGAACCTGAGCCGAAGCAGCAGCGACAACAACACTAACACGCTGGGACGTAACGTCATGAGCACTGCCAGTGAGTATCAAGGTTCAATTATATTATGTTCTGGTGTATTTATAAAACGTGGCACTTGATATTAACATTTTGCAGCCATTTTCAGCATGTTTTTAGTATGTATGGCAAGCTGCTTATTTTTCATCAACTAATCACAGATTTTGGGTTGTGTTCGTAGCTTCTCCTCTCATGGGTGCGCAGAGCTTTCCTAACCTTACATCCACTGGTACCACTTCAACTGTTACAATGTCAACCTCCATAGTAACCAGCAGCAATAATGTAGCCACGGCAACTACAGGTTTGTCCGTCGGCCAGTTGCTCAGTAACACGCTGACGACCAGCTTGACCTCTACATCTAGCGAGAGTGACACAGGTCAGGAGGCTGAGTTTTCACTCTATGGTAGGCCATGTTATGTTTTTTGACTTTTACAGAAACTCTCCTCTCCTACCTCATCCTCTCTTACATCGTTCTAGTACATGACCTTCGTCAGCATCAAACATATGCAGATTAATCTAATTATATTTTTTGCACTGCTACTAAACTTCAGTTTCCTGTTGTTCGAAATTGTTTGACTATGAAAGGTCTTATGGGTTTCTCCTGACTTTTTTCCACAGACTTCCTGGACAGTTGTCGGGCCAACACGCTGCTTGCAGAGTTGGATGATGAGGAAGACCTGCCAGAGCCGGATGACGACGACGATGAGAATGAGGATGACAATCAGGAAGAACAGGAGTATGAGGAAGTTCTGGTACGGTCCAGGGTCAACCTTGGTTACCACGTTCATATTCATAGGGTAAAATCTGTTGAAGTTTCAATAATAGTACAGTGCAACTCCTTTATTTTATTTATTTGTTTTTGGTTCTGTTCTGTACGGTTAACTGAAATTCGATGGTGGTTGTTTTTATTTTTAGTTTGGTGAACAGTGGTGTATTTATTGGTTAGGATTGTACTCTGTGTTTTTGAGTTCTTTTGACCAGCATGGTGTCCACGTGTAGCATGATCAGGTGAATTTATTAGCATTTTGCATGCAGTTACATGTAAAACAATTTTACCCGTTTTTTCAATGCTGACCACTTGACAGGAGGAAGAGGAGTACGAAACCAAAGGGGGTCGACGCAGAACCTGGGACGATGACTTTGTGCTGAAGCGACAGTTTTCTGCTCTAGTACCTGCATTTGACCCCAGACCAGGCCGGACTAACGTCCAGCAAACTACTGACTTGGATATCCCTCCACCAGGTGCTTGTCAAAGCTTAAAAGAGAAGATTCATCCACCTTCCTATCGTTTGTATCTGATTTCATGTATTTAATGTTCTGACCCTTTAGGTACACCTCGTTCTGAGGTACAGGAGGAGGTGGAGTGCACACCGTCCCCCCGTCTGGCTCTCATCCTGAAAGTAGCAGGGCTGGGAACTACTCGAGAAGTTGAACTACCTCTCACTAACTACAAGTCCACCATCTTCTATTATGTCCAAAAACTTCTGCAGCTCTCGTGCAATGGTGCTATCAAACCTGACAAGCTTAGACGCATCTGGGAGCCTACATACACGTGAGTCTGCCAGGTTTTCTAAACGTCTCTTGATTTAAAATGTTGTCTCTTTCTGTTACTCAAAGGGTTTTTTTCTTTGTAGAATAATGTACAGAGAATTGAAGGACTCTGACAAAGAAAGAGAGAGCGGAAAGATGGTAATGAAAACATTTTTTTTACTCTGCCTTTTTTCTATCTCCCTCTCATTCGTTCTCTTCGGCTCATTAAAATCTTGCCTGTGATTTTTCTGTGGCTGTCCCCAATGTGTAAATGCTCCTCAGTAAACTCTGTCTGTCAGTCGTCACTAACCTTAAAGCTAGGAGACTGAAATGACTCGCACTGGTATCTTTTGTTCATTTGCACGGGCCTCTCAGCGGTTAAATTTACTGTAATGCATGTGTATTGCGTGAGACTTTACAATCAGGAAAGACCAACATTTGGTTCTTCCTGTTGTAGGGTTGCTGGTCTGTAGAGCATGTGGAACAGTACCTTGGCACAGATGAATTACCAAAGAATGACTTGATAACCTACATGCAGAAGAATGCAGACTCAACTTTCCTGCGCCACTGGAAATTAACCGGCTCTAATAAAAGTATTAGGAAAAACAGAAATTGTTCGCAGCTCATAGCTGCATACAAGGTATAGAACGGCATCGGATGTGCATATATCTATCTATATACATACCATCTTTATTTTCCCTTCTGTTTTTCAAGTATTTTTTTCTTCTTGCTTGACTGTCACTTGTGTAGCCACCTGTAAGAAAATTTCTGTCCTATTGGGCTATATTGTCATACCGTAAAAGTATTCAGCTGTCATTGTGGACTTTGTTTGGTTTGATTTGAGTTATTTTCTCGTCTATGGCCATACAGTATTTGATTTAGTAAGAATACGGTAATTGTACGAGCCTTTCATGATAGTGCAGTAACTGTCAATGGCGTAACGGAGTAGAGTGGAAGATGCTGTAGTTCATGTGTGCGTGACAGCACGCCTGTGATTTTACAGGACTTCTGCGAGCGTGGCTGCAGATCTTCAGGCCTGAACTCAGGAACGCTGTCCGCCACGCAGAGCTGTGACATCCTGAGCGCTGCGCGGGAGCAGGCTCAAGCAAAAGCGGGCTCGGGCCAGAGTGCCTGCAGCGTGGAGGATGTGCTGCAGCTCCTACGCATCCTCTTCACCATCGGAGGAGAACCTTCGTCCGGACGCACACTACAAGAAGGTGGGGAACATATTCTGACATCTTTAATCAGTTATTTATTCGCATTAGTACAGCATTTATAAGTGTGTGTTTATAACAATCATGTTTTTTGTGTAGAAATCGAAGAGCTACAGTTCAATGCATCACCTGAAGAATTCACCAGCAAAAAAATTACAACCAAAATCCTGCAACAGATCGAGGTGCTTGTTTTGGTGTCTGTTATACATTTTCAGTGTAATTGGGCAATTCCATGCAAATGTCAACCTTAAGATAAAGCCATTGTTTTAAATCATAGCTTTCCATTGTCACATCCATAACTGTCCATATTCCTCATAAATGGGCACATGAAAATTATAATAAAATAACTACTTTGTGGTCTATAAATAGCTATCTCTTCTCCGTTTGTTAGGTATTATTGCTTCTGGTTTGTTTTTAATTCACCCAAATACTACAAAGTCTCTCAAAAAGTATTTTGTCACATCCATAACACATGAATTTTTCTGTTTTAAAATGGAAAACTCGTGCATAGACTAATATTTTCATGTCTGGACTGTCAACAGGGGTGGGGTTTAGTCAAATATAAACAGATGGTTCAATGTACTGGTCGTAACAAATAATTGCTTTGAGAATTTATTTCAAGTTTTGACTAATGACGTCACATCCATAATTACAAATTTCCTTACCTAGTCAGGTACAAATACATTACGGATATTCCAGGTATGCATTTAAATGAGGCAGTGCCTTTTTTTGTCTTTCAGGAGCCACTGGCCCTGGCTAGTGGGGCTCTCCCAGACTGGTGTGAGCATTTGACCAGCAAGTGTCCTTTCCTCATCCCCTTTGAAACACGGCAGCTTTACTTTACCTGCACTGCGTTTGGAGCCTCCAGGTCTGTGCACACAGCATTTAATGAAATCATTGCTTTGTTGGAGTTCATTCTCAAGTAATCTGAAGAACACTATGAGAGATTAGCATTGATGGGTTTGTTTGTTTTTCCTCTGCAGGGCTATAGTCTGGCTCCAGAACCGAAGAGAAGCCACTATGGAGCGTTCCCGGCCATCCACCACTGTGCGTCGTGATGATCCCGGGGAGTTTCGTGTGGGCAGGCTCAAACACGAGCGTGTCAAGGTGCCTCGTGGAGAGAGCATGATGGAGTGGGCTGAGAGCGTGATGCAGATCCACGCTGACAGAAAGTCTGTGCTAGAGGTAAAGACTACTGTTCTGTATACTACACTGATCTGTATACTTAAATCTGTTCTGAAGACTAATGGCTGATGATTTTCTTGGTCACAGGTTGAGTTTCAGGGGGAGGAGGGCACTGGTCTTGGTCCCACCCTGGAGTTTTACGCACTGGTGGCTGCAGAGTTCCAGAGGACCTCACTTGGTATTTGGCTTTGTGACGACGACTTCCCAGATGATGAGTCACGTCAGGTGAGAGCTTTACCTGTTTAGCTATTTAGCTGCTGTGGTGAGACATTTTCTGCCAACTGTTTGGATAAATTGTTTCTCACTGTTAAATTTTTGCTTTCGTTGTTTTATCAGGTGGATCTGGGCGGTGGCTTAAAACCACCCGGCTTCTACGTTCAACGTTCCTGCGGTCTTTTCCCCGCTCCCTTTCCCCAAGACAGCGATGAACTTGAGCGCATCACTAAGCTTTTCCTGTTTCTTGGCATCTTTCTGGCCAAATGCATCCAGGATAACAGGCTTGTGGACCTGCCCGTCTCCCAACCCTTCTTCAAGTTGCTCTGTATGGGCGACATCAAAAGCAACATGAGTAAGCTCCTTTACCAAACCCGTATCGAGTCGGATTGCCACTTCTCCGAGATTCAATCGGAGGCCTCCACCGAGGAGGGTCAGGACACGTATTCTGTGGGTAGCTTTGATGAAGACTCCAAGTCTGAGTTTATCCTTGACCCACCCAAGCCTAAGCCACCAGCTTGGTATCACGGCATCCTGACCTGGGAGGACTTTGAATTGGTAAACCCCCATAGAGCACAGTTTCTGAAAGAGCTGAAGGCACTGTCTGTAAAGAGAAGGCAGATCCTGAGCAATAAAAGCCTGTCTGAAGATGAAAAGAACACACGGCTACAAGATCTCATGTTGAAGAACCCTATGGGTTCTGGCCCACCACTTAGTGTAGAAGATCTAGGGTGAGATTACAAACATTGCTTTGCATATTAATGTAGAAAATTGGAGCAATATTTCATGCACATTACTCGATTATTTATAGTAATGTGTTCTATTCATGTTCGTTGCCGATCTCGTTGATCTCATGAATCTGTTTTTTTATTAGATTAAATTTCCAGTTCTGCCCATCGTCCAAAGTACATGGCTTCTCAACAGTGGACCTGAAGCCCAATGGAGAGGATGAGGTAGGCCGCTATTGTTGTCTGAACTTATACTGTATGCAGAGGTTGCGCTAGACTTTTTCATTGTCCATCATTTTGATGGACAGGCTTGTAAAAAATCCGTCATAGTCTATTTTTACCCGTCACCAGGGCTTAAAGTTTTCCGGCACCGTGCCGGATCTCTGGCTTGCGGCGATTGACTGCGGAAAAAAGATTTACATTTAAAAATATTACATTTAAATAGCTTATTGATGTCAGTTCGAGTTCATAAGTTCGCCTACCAATGGTATGAAAGGAACACGGCTATCACTCTCAACCAAACCAACATTACTAGCCAATCAGAATTAAAATGGGGCGGGTCTTGGTTGCCGGAGTGGAGACGTCATGTTGGAGTGGACGTTAGCAAGCGAACAGTCGGCAGGATCGAGAGTAAGTTTATAAAGCCTAAGCGGGAGGCAGCTTTTAAGTCCATTATGACAAATATGACATGCACAAATTGGAGACTGTGACATAAAGATTGATAACTTTGTGTTGTTTCGGCAAATCATCTAATCAGACATCCGCTTCCAATTCTGCGCGCGCTAACTGCGATTGAGATATCAAGGATCGATTTCTAAAGCGTCTAAATCGTTTTCAAACTTTTTCACAGCTTATTGCACCTATCTCACAGAGTTAAGTCATAAACATGGTCGTTTTTGTCTGAAGTGAGCGTACAAAGTTGAGAAAGAAAATGCCAGGAAAATGCCGATTTAATAATGCGTGGCTTCATTCAGATAAGTATAATGTATGGCTTAAAAGAGATCATGATCCAGGACGTGCAAAATGTCGACTCTGCAAAAAATCGTTTGACATTTCGAACATGGGAGAGGCAGCGTTAAGTAGCCACGCTAAAGGCGCGAAGCACCAGTCTGCTGTTGCGCACGAAGAAACTTTGAACCCCATCACCGGGTTTTTAAATCTGAGGAACGCCGTGACACCCACAGCCAGCTGCGGTGCTTCACTTAAGTCCTCCATCAAACAAGGGACCATTTCTGATGCTGTGTCAAGAAACGAAGCCCTAACTGCAGTGGTATTGTGGGCACTAAAGGTGGCTAATTCCCACTACTCTTACAAGTCGTGTGAAGATATAAGGCAAGTTTTTCTTGGTATGTTTCCCAACAGCAAGATAGCTGCCAGATTTGCATGCGGCGAACGTAAATGTTCGTATATTTGCACGTTTGGACTGGCTCCTTATTTTAAATAACTAACTTTGTCTAACATATCGAAGCAAAGAGCGTATGTGATGTTATTCGACGAAAGCCT
Organism: Triplophysa rosa; assembly: GCF_024868665.1. NCBI lineage: Eukaryota > Metazoa > Chordata > Actinopteri > Cypriniformes > Nemacheilidae > Triplophysa > Triplophysa rosa. The sequence continues at coordinate 15,001,612 of NC_079899.1, read as the reverse complement.
GAATCATTACTTAAAGACGAAACAGTTAGACATGCACGTCAGGCTGTGGGATGGAAGTGGGGTGAAGACTAAATACATTGGCTCAGAGTTTATGGGTCATGAATTTTGCCTCGAAAGTAATGGAGAAGTCATGGAAATGTATTGGTAAAAATGTGTACGAACCCTGGTTACTGTATTTTAATACCCAATAAAGCCGAAGTCGTTTACATATTTAAAGTTTCTGTTGTCAGACATACAATACTACAGACAAATGTTCATGTCCAGTCAGTAACAATGACAGGTGCTTGTACACGCTAGTAACTTTAAGCTGCTGTTAGGTAGGGATGTAACGATTCACTCAGCTCACGATGCGATGCGAGTCACGATTCTGATCTCACGATGCGATTTATTCACGATTTACTCACGATTTTTTCTTAAAAAATGAGTTGAAACAAATTAGAAATGAACAACTTCCCTTGCATTATTTCTTAAATGCTTCACGTTTCTTTGTATAATAAAATAGTTTTATTTCAAATAACAAAACTAAACTGCAATTTTATAACAAATTAATAATAGAAAAAGTCTCTTTAATATAAACAAACTAATACTGTCTGTGCTTTTCTTGGATTTTTTTGCATTTAATATCAGCATCCACGTTTAGGTTTGCAGTGAAAATAGCGGCCCCTGCTGTTCAAAAAATGTATTGCGATTCAGTTCAAGCCTCAACCGATTTGAATCGTCACTCATTATAACCGATTTTCAACCGGCTCACGGTGAATCGTTACATCCCTACTGTTAGGTCATGAACGGAGAAGACGCAGGGAGACTTTTTTTATCCAAAGGTTATCCAAAATAGGTTTATCCAAAATGACGCTATTGCTCTCTGAAGGAAAAAATTCTGTAAACACCGCACAACTGGTTTGTTCGCGCCTGTGTGTGTATGAGAGCACGCGATGAGAGGGTCTTATTGAATGACAGATGCACGCTTTGCAGAATCAGATCCATAAATTGATTGCAGTGTTGTTATAAAAAGTGCGAAAAGATTTTCAGTTCGTTTTGAAACTATGGCGAAACAAATTAGACGGTAGAGGGCTGTCATAGTCGTCTTGTTTATACACGCCCCTGGCCACCGCGAGTCTCTGCTGATCCCGTGTGGGTTTTCCTGAATGGACGAGGCGTTTGAGTAATGAATGGGAAACGTACGCATCCCTACGATCACGTTCTGATGAAAGGAAATGATTGGATGCTACCAACTCGACAAAAACGGGAACTACACACTGCCCTCCTTGTAATCCGTCAAAATGACGGACAGCCTTCAGATTTTTCCATCATAGGTAAAAAAATGGAGAATTTTTGGTTAACGCGACCTCTGACTGTATATGTACTCTGTATAAAATTTTATTTATTTTCAGAAAGATTACAATATACTAAACTAAGATTGAATTGAGCCCAGTGTGGAGCAGAGGGTGTGAATGTTAATACATTTGCATTTCTCTCCTCAGATGGTCACTATGGACAATGCAGAGGAGTATGTAGAGCTCATGTTTGATTTCTGCATGCACACTGGAATCCAGAAACAAATGGAGGCCTTCAGAGGTAAGATGACTTAAGCAGACCTCCTGTGTGAATTGCACTGTAATTGAACCCATTTTATTATTCAGTACTGTTTCTACCATTTATCTTGTTCTAATATTATTCTTTTTGTGTGTACAGAGGGCTTTAATAGAGTGTTCCCTATGGAGAAGCTTAGTTCATTTAGTCATAAAGAAGTGCAGATGATCCTTTGTGGCAACCAGTCTCCATCCTGGACTGCTGAGGATATTGTTAACTACACAGAACCCAAACTGGGCTTCACACGTGACAGGTAGATAGAAATACATGCTGCTTATATTTCTTCTATGTTATTTCTATGCGAGTTGGTTACTTTTGGAAAGGTAAAGGTATCTTTTGGTTTTAGTTTAGCAAACAGAAGTATATTTTAATACGAAGATTAGTGCTTAAAGGTCCAGTGTATGTAATTGCAACCAATGGCTCACTCCACCCCTCCCTTTTAAAGAACTACGGTGGCTGACACAGGACTAAGATGTTATGTTTTCGCTTCTTTGCCAAAAGAGATAATGTATTTATGAAATGTGCTCTGTAGAGCATTTTGTCCGTTTAGGGCTACTGTAGAAACAACATGGTGAATTCCATGGAAGGGGACCCTCGGTGTATGTAGATAGAAATAGCTCATTCTAAGATAATAAAACCATAATGCTTCATTATGTAAGTTCTTTATACACCTCTGAAGACATAGTTATGTATATTAAATTGCATTTCTGTCAATAGATTCTCCAAAAAATCACACACTGGACCTTTAACAAAACAAAAATGGAAAAATGTTTAAATACTTTTGTCTCACTGATTTAATTTGACTGCAGTCCTGGTTTCATGCGCTTTGTGCGAGTGCTGTGTGGAATGTCATCTGATGAGAGGAAAGCCTTCCTTCAATTCACTACAGGCTGCTCAACTCTGCCCCCTGGTGGACTAGCCAACCTGCACCCACGTCTCACAATAGTCCGAAAGGTCTTTTTTCCAACACTTTCTTTTTAATCTGCTAAATCCAGCTGTTCTGTTAACAGCAGTTATCAGTTTTTTTATCGACTACTATTAAAACTTATTTGTCCTCTAGGTTGATGCAACAGATGCCAGCTATCCTTCTGTTAACACATGTGTGCACTACTTGAAGTTGCCAGAGTATTCCTCCGAAGAGATCATGAGAGAGCGCCTCCTTGCTGCCACTATGGAGAAGGGCTTCCATCTCAACTGAGCATGCTCTCCCCGCATTTTTGACCAACTCCCATACCGGTGACGCCTGTTGTGTTTTGTTGCAGAAAATAAAAGCTGTGCTTTGATGAAATGCCATCCCCCTTATCGCCCAAGCACCCCACATGTACCCCAAAACAGGAAAAAATGTCCCATCGCAGCTCCACTAGCTACTGAAACAAACTAGGGCCTTGACCTCTCCTTTTTCACTTGACTGCTCTACAAGGCCTTTCCTAGGTCAATGTACTGCTTTAAGGGCTTGAGCCACTGGCAGCCAGGGTAGTCTCACCTCATTCAACTGTGTTTACTGTCATTCTCCAGGTTCAGTGTAAATTTTGGCATGAATCACCTTTTTCTGATCCAGACAGCACCATCTCCAGCATCAGACCACAGTCTCTCTGCACGAGGGGGACATAAGCACACCTGCTTCTGTAGAGCTAACTTCTAGAGTGTATGGGCATTTCCTTAACAGGTTTAAGTTTTACTAGTGCCTGCGTTGAAATATTGGGATTTTTTCTTTCATTTGTTTTACTTAATCTGTCTGCATACAATCATGCACATGCTTTTGTTTCTGGGTATTTTTTTCCGTTTTTGCTTCCGTTACTGTGTATGTTTTCAACCGTTTCTTGCCCTGCTTAAGGATTGAAGTTCCCGAGTGCATTTGTGTAATTTTACAATAAAGCTAGAGATACAGAAGCACCGGTTCTGTGTGCAAGGCACATTAAAAAAAAAAAAAGCAAAAAACAAGTTGTGCTTTCCCTTGTATTTTCTTTGTATATTATAAACATTTATTTAACTCAAGTTGCAGGTTGAAGTAAACAAATATTTTCAAATGTGTATGCTCCAAAAATAATCATTAAAATGTTTGCAAAGTATAAACAGCATCATGTCTTCTCTTTTTGTCTGGTTTTGTGCATTTTTGTTTAGCAAGCACTCAAAACTGTGGAAGATTTCAGTTCTTAAAATTGTTATTGCATATGTGTTGTCAGTTATCTGTAGATCAAGGTATTTTCTTGACAAAAAGATTACCCAAAAATAATTTGTTTACCCTCGTGTTATTGCAAACCTGTATGACTTTCACACAAAAGATATTTTGATCATACCGTTTTTAAACAACATGAGGGTGAATGAGATTTTTATTTTTGGGTGAATCCTTTTAAGAGGATGATTTATGCAATGCATTTATTACAGGACATCAATGATAAAAACAATTTAATGGAATAATGCAAATAATTGGTTTAGTTTAGTGTGAAATATTCTTGCTGAACAATGAAGAAATGTAATTTTATCAGCTTTCAACCATCTTGTCCAGGGCGAGAAGCGGTGCCAGTATTCGGTTCTTATTTGTCTCCACAATGTGTCCATTCAGGATCATTTCATCAAGTATAATGTGCACTTTATCTAAATGAAACATTATCTGAGTTTGCTTTAAGAAATTAAACACTAATGAATGTATAAACTCATGCCACAATTCCTATCAATCCTATTCCTATCAAACAAACTTTGTTGTAAATAAAACTGATAAATAACACTGTCAGCAAGTTTGTTTAATGCCTTATGTGTCATTTCTCTTGTAAAGGATACGTCCAGTTCACTCTGTCAAGAGAAGGGTACAGATAACATCAGTAAATTTTATGTAAAAATACCTGATTATACATTTTCTCATGAAAGTTGCTGTAACTGCCAATACTCACCACACGACTGAAGTACTTGTCTAACACTTCAACAAAGTTGTGCATGAGCTCATAAATTGAGAGTTCGTTCTGTGTAATAGGAACAGAAGAGTTTTCATCTAATTGTAGCATTTGAACCAAATACTTTTATTGACACCTTAATAATCACAAAACAATTCTGATTTATCAGAATTTTTAGCCTATTTATCAGTTGTCACCAGAAACATGAATATCTAACCTCATTTTCAGTGATCCCAACAACAATAAAAAGAGCTGCATACTGACGATATACCAGCTTGTAGTCTTTATACTCCACAAATGAACACTGAGGAAACAAAAACAAGAGAAATACAAATGTATAGTAATATATAGACTGTTTGATGTTGCTATATTTACCACTAAATTCCCAGTGGGATCAACAATACATGCATAACCATTAAGCTATCAGTCTTGTTTAGATTATATCACACCCCATATACCAGACTAGTGCAATAAAGTTGTGTGGTTAACCATTAAACTGAAAGCCAATAGGAAACTGACCTCTTCCTTCCTCCGGGAGAGACATCCCCTGACCACATCAGCTTCAAGAGCTGCTCTCTTCCCAATGTCTACTGGTTCATAATACTTAGACAGGCGCGTCTGGCCCTGCTTATTGACCATCAGAAGGAACTTGATCATAGTGAACCAGAAGAATGTTCTCCACTGAAAAGAAAAATACTCAAGTCATTAGATTGCAGCTGTAACAGTAAGTAACGATAATCACTTGTCTTGTTAACTTCAAATAAGTTATTTTTATGCATGAATTTATGCACTCCCATTCCCTTTGTAGTTTCCACAAAAATACCATAGTTACCACAATTTAAAACACTACCATAAAATCCTAATTTAATGTTGCAAAACAAAATAAATCAATAAATAAAATTGCTACGGGTTTGGCGTTTTATTTGTACAGAAGCAAATTTCAAGACATCACATTTTAGGTTTCAGGTCATTGTTCTGTATATAATTATAAATTATTTATTCTGTATATAGAGTATAAATACTGCTTTTTTATGCCTGATTATATTATCAGGTTCAGAAACTGTAGAGGACGAAAAAATGAATAAATAAATACATAGATAAATGTATAAATGAATACAAATAAAATGTAAACTAGTACATTAAATGCATGTTTATGTAAATGTAGAAATAAATTCAAGCCAAAAATTGTATTATGCCCTTTTTATGACTAAAATGTTTTTTATTCCTACGTGTATACATACATTTCTGTCTGAATTAATTTATACTAAAGTTATACTAAAGTAAACTTAAAATAGAAATAATCTCCGATTTATTCGCCACACACGCACGCATTCCCCGTGTCTTCCCGTCGGTCCTGTGTTCGGATGAGGCAGGGTTGGGTGAACGCGTCCCATCATGCAGTGCGCGCCAGTCCTCCCTCACTCACCCCCGCAGTTAGGAGACTCACATCTAGGGATCGAACTAATGGCGGCCGGCAAATCCGTGCGCTGACACAAACCCAAAACACCGTACCACCCCGCTCAGGTGCCAGCCTACTTCGTGGGGGGCAGGGCGACATCGTATCGCTACGCGAACGGTGAATAAGGGAGGGTTGAGGGGAAACAATCGGTGACTTCTAGCAGGACTTTCCTATTTTTAAATATGGATGAACAGCCCGGCGGAGGAGGAGGAATGGCCGCCCAGAGACAGCAGCAGCCCGCACCGCAACAGGGCAACAACAGCATTAATCCCCAGATGGGCAGCTCTGGAGGGGCCCCGATGGTCCAACAACAGCAAGACGAGATGCCAAGGCCCCAGCAGTACACTATCCCGGGGATTTTACACTACATCCAGCACGAATGGGCCCGTTTCGAGATGGAGAGAGCGCATTGGGAAGTGGAAAGGGCCGAACTTCAGGTACAGAACCTTAGATCTGCGGAAACACATGTCAGAAACCACGTGTCGATGCAATAATCGCAAACAAGTTTATTGTAGGTATCTAAATCGTGCTTTTTAAGCACAGTCCTTCATTTACTAATAAATACCAAAGATCCTGTGAGCTTCCTGTCCGCCCCATCCCGCACTGCTAGCGACGCGACTAAGTTAACTTGAACGCTTTCTCTTCATTTTCCTTTCTATATTGCCATCGTCCACACTAAACTAACTAGAAAGTTACCATTACAATTAAATAAGCTGTCTACATGGTACGCGACGGGGCCCTTGTACCGTACTATACATTGGTTTAGCATGTCTAGATGGGCTAAGCTAAGCTAACATGACATCGATTCACCAACGATATTCACCGACAGCGGGCACGATGGATTCAGTATGATCTTACCCATGAACACAGAACCGGATTTGATAGTTGTTGTTGTTGTTGTTTAGTGTTTATCGTGCCATGAAAAAGCATCTGTCAATGAAAGCCAGCAGACTTTGTCAACTGTTCTCTTGTTCTGCCATTTTGCTTTGGTCAACATGGCGTCCGTATGGGTCTCTTCTTGTATCGATTCAGCCTATTAGCACACTCGCTTTAACACCCCACTGTAATGTACAGTATTTTTGATATTTTGTGACATCAAGTACACAACACACGGAAGTGACGATTGTCTAAAGCACAATTTATAAATGTAACGTTAAGCTGGTCGAGCTTTTTCGTTAACAGCCAAGCTGTTGGCTAGTTCCACAGCTAACGTTAATGCCGTTGCTTTAGTTTTGCGCGTATTTTTATTTCTAACATTGTTTTCTAGAATAAAAATAGAATACGTATTTATTTGACACTAGTCTGGTTATTTTACAACGTTGTACGGTCATCTCTATGCTTGACCATTAGCACCTCAGTTTAGCTTCTAGGACAGTGTTGTGGAATGGGAGACTATACGTCTTTCCTGAGTGACTAAAACACACAATCTCAGGGATTGAGAGATACCAAATAATACGAAAACAACCAACATTTGGTCGCATTTCTGGATTGCCTGAGGTGTAACAAACAAGAAGCTGTAAATAGCCCTCTTGACACTAAAGGCATGTCTTCAGGTGGCAGTTTTCCTCTATTTTACAAGTATGCATTTAGCAGACACGTTTTGTAAAGCAGCTAACATTGCATTCAAGCTATACGTCTTTTATCAGTATGTGTGTCCTTATAATGGAGCTCCATGACGGTTTGGGTGGTTAGTTTTGACAGTAGTTGATTTTGACAGCTGAGAATTTAAGTGCAGTAATAATGTAGGTCCTTTTACTTCAATGTTTTCCTGAGTGTTAAATCTCTCCAGCTTTAGTGAATGGGGAAAGGAGCTGGAAGGCCTGTGGCATGAGGTTGCGTTATGTAAACACTGTAACTCTTCCCTTAGGAGGAATCGAGTGTTTTTACCACCCGTGTACAAACTTGTCCGGTGACATACGTTTAAAAGTGACTCCCACTTTAAACCTAACAGGCACTGTCATTATTCAAAAGCAGTCAGCTTGTGCTCTCCCACATTCATACCAATCCAGGTTTTCTCAGAAAAGGGTTTGGTCTTGTTTATCTGCTCCGCATTCCATGGTTCAGATGTTCAACTGCTGCCTTGTAACTGAACGTGAAAAAATAAGCGCTAGTTTGGGTCCATTATCAGTGCTGTACGTACATTTATATTGGCATCTATGTGTGGGAGATGTGGCTAATGTTAGTTAATGGGTTGTAGTTAAATGCTGCTTTATGACAGTGTGTGGCCCTAGTTGATGTGAAACTCTTCTTGTCAGTTTGCCAGTCCGTCTAGGCAACGCTGCTTGGAGTGATGTCCTAAACAGTCACATCAGGAACAGAGCTGATTTGGGTTATGTGGGTTAGCTCAGGGTTTGTAGGTCATTGTAGCACCATCTTCAGAGTCATGACTCATTGAATCTCTGTAGCCACCAGCATAAAAGTTTTCTGTGTTTTTTTTTATTTATGTTAAAGGAGTAGTTCACTCAAATACGAAAATTAATATTTATATATTAATGAAATAATTGTATGTTAAAGAGATGTTCACTCAAAAATGAAAATGATTTCATCCTTTACTCGCCTTCATGTCATTCCAAACCTGTATGACTTCTTTCTTCAGAATCAGCAGAATACTAAAGAAGATATTATGAAGAATGCTGGTAACCAAACAACAATAGGCCCCATTGACTTCCATTGTATGGACACAAAACCCCTGAGACATTTCTCAAAATATCTTCTTTTGTGTTTTCTACAGAAGAAAGAGTCATATACATGTTTTGACTTACGTGAGGGTAAACAAATGATGACAGCATTTTCTTGGCTTACTCAGCCAAAAGGAACAATTCTGTTTCTTTTTACACATGGCTCAACATGGTGATACATTTCATATTTGGGTTAACTACTCCTTCAAGCATGACTTAAAATGGTTGTAAACAGTTACTGTATGTAGAAACCAGGAACAAAAGCATATTTATGAAAACATTGTTTTTTAACCAATTTTTCAGACACGTGTTCACTAATAGATACAGCTCCTAACACGGATACATCCCCTAACATCATGGCTGTTTGTTTATCATTCAGTTTAGCTCAACCAGAATGCCGTTTAGCTTCTTAAATGCTCTTTAATGTTGTTTAAGTTTAATGAGTTTGACATGCCTGCGAGTTTGGTTGATATAGGCATTTTGCTTCACAAGCTATTATTAAACCCATAAGGTCCCTTCATTCAGCTGTTTTTCTCCCACAGCACCCAGAGTATTTTTAGTGTCTGCGTTCAGTCCGCACAGCTGAAATGCTGTTCTGCCGCTCTTTAAATCAGGTAGGTGACAGAGATTTCCACCGAGCATCAGAGTCTTGCTCAGGGCTGTGAGCAGCCAGCTGTTCCCGACCATATGTGTAATAGCTGTCTTCACAGTCTGCTGATACAAGCAGTGCTGTGTTTTAATAGACCAGTATTCTTTAACATTACCTGCCTGCACTTAACACTGCTTTAAACACTCAAATTAAAATGTAGGTCTAAGTAGGGCTGTGCCGATAAACGATATCATATCGAATCGCGATAGAATGTAGGGCTGCAGCTATCGATTCTTTTACTAATCGAGTATTCTACTGATTTTTCCATCGATTAATCGGGTATTCGGATAATAAGTACCTTTTCTTTATTAAAAAGCAATACTAATTATACAATAGAAAATAAGACAGGTCTCTTAAAATGAGTAAAACAACTAATTTGTTTCCTTTTTAGAACACTTAGTTTTTATTGCTGAAATAGCATACATTAATATCTGTGAAAACTAAACCCATTTAGTACATTCCATTGCCATATTAAATTCAAAATGCAATATAATACAAATATATAAATAAGAAACATGAATAAAAATGGAAATAATAATTTCAAACAATAGCCTATGACTTTTATTTTGGCAGGTTGTCAGAAGACGCTTATTTTTTCTTATCTTTTCTGTTTCTTCACTCAAACAATAACATGTTTGTGAAATAAACTCTCAGCGCAACTCTGGAGGTGAAGTTCATGTCCTCATTCAGCGCAGAAGCAGACAAATTCATGAGCATCACGCGTGTAGCACGTTAAACTGTGCAGTTCATTCACTCAGACACGCAGACCAGACAGATGACATGTGTAAATAACAGGATTCGGTGTCCACTAGTCCGCATCTAGTTTGATGGACTCAATGCAGCCGGAAAACAAGTTTCACTCGAAAAATAGACTAAAACTAAGTAAAATATCAGTTCACCATTTCAATAAGCTATTAGGGCTGTGACGGTGGCAGTTTTTTTTTACCACCGCGGTGGTAATAGACAAATCGACCGCGGTGGTGCGGTGGTTGAGAAATATATATTATTTATATAAATAATATTTATATTATTATATTTGCGTGTAGCAACCACATGACGAGTGGAAGAGAAATATAGACCTTATTTAAATACTTGAAATTGTTAAATAATTGAAATATGATATCTTAAATAAATGAGGATGAAACATCCGTCAATGTTTAACGCGCAAATCCATCAGTGAAACGGCACACTACAGCATATAAAACATTTAAATAAACATCAGTAAATAATGAAAACTTAAATGATTAAAGTTAAATAAAAAAAGCTCTTGTTGCAGTGACTTCAGTCAGTGGCGTATTAACCCTTACAGTCCTTAACAATTCCATTTGAAACAAACTGTTTAAACCTACCCTTGGCTTTCCTATTCAGATTACCATAAAAACTTTACTTTTTCCGACTCGTCGTTGATGTGAAACTTACTTGTTGACATTGTCCAGATTAAAATGTGTACAGCTGCACTAAATGCGCGTTCAGAAGATGTGCACAGGAGCGCAAATGAAGAGATGTCTCTCCGCAACTGCGGCAAAACCTGCGCGCGCTCCGACACTAAGCAAGCGGGTCATAGCCAGTTTTGATTTTACGTATCTGTTCATTTCACAATAAGATCCATTGCAGAAGCCGCAGAATAACCTGGGTTTCGCTGTGCAGGCCTGCGCTCGAACGCACCAACGGAAACGTATGCCAATAATTTCTGTTAATTTAAAATCTTTTAAATAAAACCATCCACAACTGAAAGGCTACAACTAGCAATCGTTATCGCAACTCTCATATTTATTACACCTATATTTGTCAGAGTGATGTGCACTACCGCCGGTGGCAGTTCTCCACCGTCATGGCACTTTACCATCGCGGTGGTGCGGTTGTTACGGCAACCGTCACAGCCCTATAAGCTATCAGTTATTTATCAGCATGAGAAATACGTGTTAGCGTGTGAACATACTTAAATGCGTGTGTCTCGCGGTGAATGCATGAGACTTGAGAGCCCTGTAACATGAATAGAGTTTAGCGGGCTGTGCGTCAGTAATAACGGTCCGTGGGGAAGCGCAGTGCTCCGTGTGTACTGTAGTTAAATGGATTAAACGAGGCTTCGAGGCAACAAAAATTGCCTCGATGATTTTTTGTATTCGAATAACTCGAGTTACTCGAGGAATCGTTTCAGCCCTAATAGAATGTATTTCAAAAACGATGATAAACTATTGGCATTTTGACTCGATATGGATTAATCTTACAGTCTAACAGACAGCAGAAATAAACGCAACAACAGTCAGTCAGCGTGCAACTTTTAGCATGCGCGTCAAAGTACAAAGTCCATTTCATACTGCACTTGGCAAAGAAAACTCGACATGAGGAGGAAAACATGACTGGAAGCGGAAACAAAGGTGAAACTAACCTCGAGTTGTCATCACGCGGTTTATCAAGTGTCTTATTTTTTTTTTCGCAATCGCCGGTTAAACAAAACAAACTTGAGGCGCAATTGCAAGCAAGTTACTTCGAAACTCAAGCACAAACGTTTATATATCCATCGTTAACATATCTGCTAACATGAGCTGGTGCTTATGAAACAAACCAGCGCTGCCCTGTACAGATTAGAGATGTAAAGAAGTGAGTTTGTGTGCACGTTCAAATATTGAACCTTGTATGTAAGATGCTTGCATGATTAAAGAAATGTACTACAGTTTATGTGAGATGTCTTTTTGAAAGACTAAGGTTCACTGAATGCATTGAATAAAACCCACTACTCGAGCAAGACATTATTGCAGCGTTATGTATGTGCGCAGGTGCTGAGCCAATAGCGTTCGAATGTACGCAGTAACGGAGCCCTTTCATTGGTTGAATGTACTGAAGGAACACTCCCTTTACTTAACGAGTCAACTGAGTCAAAATGAGACTGAATGAACTGGTACAGGTTGTTTATGGCCTAATATCCTCTGTGTTGCAACAGTGCATTCATTTAATTGAATTTTAACTGGTTAAAGGTTAACTTTTGTTAATAAACTGTATTTAAAATGGATTATTTTAAATACAGTTTTGTAATTAAATATATATCGAAATAAATATCGTTATCGATCAATATAGAAAAAAACTATCGAGTTTACTTTTTTGCCATATCGCCCAGCCCTAGGTCTAAGTCAGGTTAGTCCAGAAGTCTTTGAATTATCGATGTTTACTCATAACCGGCCGAAATGAGTAAGGTGTATAACTAATGGCTTAGTGCTGTACTAATGCCGAGTCATGTCATTAATATTCAAGTCTTAATGCACATATCACATTACAGAGATAAACAAAAGTAGTCATCTGATAGCTCCAAGCGGTATGGTTGTTTGTTATAGCACTCATGAGTCTTGAACTTTTACTTTAAATTAAGAACAGAAGAGTAGGTGTGTTGGGAATATTTAAAGATATCTCAGTAGAGTCAGAAAACGTGTATGGTATGAGCCACAGTTTGGTGACGATATTGTAGTTGAAATGTAAATGAACAATACTTTACTACAAGACGTGTTGTGTTAAAAGGAAGATATTTGGAAAAACTAGTTCTAGCTACGCAACCTTGATTCAGTCATTTATTATTATATGTACTGTATGTTATGACGTTTCGCTTGTTGTGTGTCAGATTTTACAGTTGCAGTGTCAGCAAAGAGGCTAAGCTTTCTTGTAAACATTTTTGCTGGACTGCTGTGAATTGCGATGAGCATCATGCATTTTTTGGGATAATTTAGTCAAAGTTTTGCAAGTTAGCGTAAAAAGGACCTTGATTAACAAAGAGGAAGCAAGATTGAAAAAGCAGATGGGAATTAGCCTCCCTTGAACTATATAACCTTAAACTTATGCTCTGACTGTTCACTCCCTGTGATTAAGCCTTAAAGGGATAGTTCACCCAATTTTCATCATTTACTCACCCTTGTGTCATTCCAAACCTTTATGACTTTCTTTTGCAGAACACAAAAGAAGATATATTGAAGAATGTTGGTAACCAAACAACAACTAACATAGTATGACACGTGAAAGCGAGGCATTTCTCAAAATCTCTTTTGTGTTTACATGAAGGGAAAGAGTCATATACTGGTTTTGAATGACATTCATTATTTTTGGATCTCTGTAATGATAAAGAGGGAATTCTTACTACCGTTTGGTAGTTTGATTATAATCTAACACAGATTCACACACTTTTTAAATCAACTAGTACAGCTGCTTTCTTGAGATTTTGGGCAGATGACTTGAACCTGTTCTGCAGAGTAAATTTAATTAAATGTATACGTTAAAACTTGCTTGACAGGTTGAAACGTAGTCATCTGTTATGTATGTGATGTACATCTGTATAGTACATAGAATGAAATATGTTTTTAGAGGATTTCCCCATCTGCCATTGGTTGTTCAGTCAGATAGTGTCGACTCACTTGCGCTTGTAGCCAGTGCTGCAGTTTTGTGCTGTTTATAACTTATTTAAATAATTAATCTTCAGTAAGCAGGTACTCGGAAAATGACTTCAAATGTTTACGTTGAACCTCTAACAGTAACTAGGGAAAAGGTTTTAATAATTTACCTGGAGGCAATGCATGCATCAATTGAACTATAATGTTACATGTTCCGGTAACACTTTACGGTTTAAAGTTGTATTTGCTAACATCATCGTAACAGCATTTTTAATCTTTGTTAATGTTAGTTAAAACAAATAACTGTTTGTTCATTTATTGTGCATTAACTCATGGTAACAGTTACAACTTTTCATTTTTAAGATGAATAGATGCTGTAGAAGTATTGTTAGTTCATGTTAGCGAATGCATTCACTAATGTTAAAGGGACAGTACATAAAAGAAAATATTTTTAGCGCCAGTACCCATTCACTTCTATAGAGAAAAAACCAATGCAAGTGAGTGGGTGCCAGTTATCAACATTTTTCAAACTATCTTCTAGGTTCTGTGGAAGAAAGTAAGTCATAGAGGTTTGAAATGACAAAAGGGTGTGTAAATGATGACAGAATTTTCATTTTTGTGTGAACTGTCATTTTAAATACTACATTATTGTAAAGTGTTACCCGTACTTGTTAAATAATGGCCTGTTCAATGACAACATCTTCATAACGTTAAAAATCTCAAGCAGCCTAACAACTAGCATGTTTAGTTTGATATAATCCTCTCGTATCAAAATTATTTGATCATTATTGCTTCTAACATGCCATTCCTCTCTCTCTAACCCACATATTTTCGTGCCGTGAGCTGTTATCTGACGACTGTACGGGGGAATGTGTCATGCGTCGGTAAGGGCTATTCTTGCCCGGCGAGCCACTGCTTTGCTCCTTTGTAAGGCTGTAGTTTAGGCCAGTGATCTCACTGAGTTTCCCTCGGGATGCCTGTGAGGCGTATCACTGGAGTGACCTCACACATCGATTCCAGAACTATGAATGCTGGGGTGGATCGTGGAAGCATGTGGTTGCCTGACGCATGTACTTCTTCTCTCAAGAATATCATCACCTCATGATGAGTAATAAATGTTACCTTAGATGACATAGTGGTCTGTTTTTGCTTTGTTTTTTTATCAGTGTAAGATTTAAGATTTTTCTCCAGTCAAATAATAAATCATTCTGCTTTTCGGGCCGTAGACACGATGCACTCTTGAGCAGAGAGAGTCTCAGTGTGCCATCTTTTTCCAAAATGTCCATGGTCTGAAGACAAGCAAAGACAGCTGTCTCTATGAGAGCTCCAACTGAAAACGTAATGGCTCTGACCACCCAACCACACTTGCCTTCTTTTCACTCTGATGAACTCTTAAAAGAATAGTTCACCCTTGAAATGAAAACTCTGTTGTTGTTGTTTAGTCACTTTCATGTCATTCCAATTCTGTATGCTGTTTTTTAAACCATGAGACAAAATAAAAGTCTTCACTTAGATCTTTTCCACATGACAACAGTTCAAAGTAACCACAGCTGTCAGGCTTCATATTAAAGAGTTGAATTTCGCTAAGAATGAATTCATAATGATTTGTTGCGTTTATGTCATGTTTATATCAATTTTCATTTTTGTGCCCTTTTAATTCAGCAACATCTTGACGTTATATAATTTAATAATAATATAATATACAGTAATAACGTCTATAATTTCAGGTGTACAATTATAAGTGATGTTAAATGATTAGTTGCGGTTAATCACATCCAGAATTAAAATTTGTGTTTACATAATATATGTCTGTGCATTGTGCATATAAATTTTGTATTTATAAACATCGCGCGTCACTCCCGGATATTCGTAAATGGGCAAAGAGGCAGGATGTGGTTGGAGCTGAGGCGCCCGGTTGGCTGAAGCCACTTGTCACTCAAGTGGCCACGCAACTATTTTGCAGAATTTTAAGGCTTAATATAAGTTAAAGAGTTATAAAAAAATCACCCTCCTCACAGTTGTCATGAAGGGTAAAATTACCTATACAGACCAAAATCATTTTTTGTACCGGGCTGTAAACATGTTTTTCGTGCTGTAAAGTTGGCCATTTTAACATGGGGTTCAATGAGATTCTGCTCTGTTTTGCAGCCAGTCTCTAGCGGCCAGTCAATGAATTGCATTTTAGTCACTTCCGTGTTGGTTTCACAGAGAGACCGGAAGATTGCGTGTATTCAATAGGGATGTGCGAGACTAATCAACTAGTCATTTAAACGGTAAGCTCATACTAGTCGACATTGAAAACAACAGTCGATTACACGAAAAAATTACACAATGTTATAATTTAAATGACTTCCATTTTAATGTTTCGTTTAAAAAACTTTTAAATTACATACTAAAACAATATGTTTGAAAAAAATGATTAATAATGGTCTTTAAAAGTGTATCAGGAACAGTTTTAATTTTAGATCAGATCTAGCATGCGTTTCCTTTGTGCCAATTGCAGCACGCTCAGAAATGACCAACTTGAAAGAGTTGTGGGGGTGTTTTGAAGGAGGAAAACGGGTAGGTTTTACGCAAACTATGTCATATCAAAGTGGCATAATAATAATTTCACTGGAGCCATGCGTAACCATACTGTATTGTGTTCTTATTGCCGCGATGCTGAAAATGCAGACGGCAGTGCCGAATGCAGGCATAAAATAGTAGATAATGATCTAAAACAACATACAGTATGTTAACCATCACTTAATAATAAATATCAAAATTTTAATATTTAAAATGCATGGAACTCGAAGACGGATTGACGTTATTTGATGGCAGAATGAGCTGTAAATGCGGTGAGTGCATCTTGAGCACACTCAATAAAACTGATATGAAAATGTCTCCGCTTCTAGATTCACAGAACTTTTAAATTTCTTTGATTATAATGTTTATCACAAAAAAGCGCTTGAATAAACATGATCGCTTAGCACTGTTATCTGTGTGCCCTTGCAGAGTTTGAGCAGATTCCGCTGGTGGAGTTATTGTTCATTGTGAACCACAAGAGAACGCAGGATGTGAATGAGCTTTGCTCATTTAGTAAGACTGGTTAATTTAGTTGACTATTGTGGGATGAAAAGTTAGTTGAAAAGCATAAAAAGCTTTATTTGATTTAAAAACATTTCTGTTTGGTCGAATCAAAGTAATATTTTATATGTAAGGAATAATTGACGACGGGCCGTTCAATTATCGAAAGTTAATGCACACCCCGAGGTGGTAATGCGGCCACGAAGAGGAGTGGCCGTTATTGTGTCAACTTTTATTCTGGATGCGATTAATCGTTTGATAGTCCTAATATATACATGTAGGTGTATTTTTTATTGTGATCCAAAAACCACTAGGCTAGTGTTATATCTTTTGTTCATTTGAGTACTTAAAATATCTCAAATGTTTCCAACTACTTGTAAATCGTGAGAAAATTGTCATTTTAACCAGTGACACGAGGCCGTGTCTGGCAGTCGGCTGTCAATGGCGTCATATCCGCATTACCAAAGACACTAGATGGTAAGCCTGCAAACTTTAGTCAAAACATAGCAGAATGCAGGAAAGCAGACTAGAGGCTGTTACATGATTGGCTGAGGTGCCTCACATGATTCATGTAAGCCGTTACGCTTTCCCCAAACCTTGCATCTCCCTAATAACACAGTCTCTGGCATTACCCTCGGTTTCTGTTTTTACTGCCGTAGAAACCATGACAACGCAGTCTCGTGGACAAATGTGAAAGTATTAGTTTGTAGCATCTATCAAGCAACTATCTTGTTTTGTGCATTTGTTATGGAGCACAATTATTCTTTACTGTTTGCAGCTGGTTCTGTCAACAAAGACATTTTTACTAGACAGAGACGCTGATCTTGCATGTGTTTTACTAGACAGGTGAGCAACTGTTTAGATTCTTTTACTGACAGAAAACTTATGATTATTATATCGATCAACACGGTTAGTCTTATTGTTTCAATGTCTTTTTCTTAATTTAGCTTGAGTGTCATGTATAACATTTACTAGGGATGCACGATAAATTATGGGCCTTATCTGTATCGATAATAACATTTAGGCTGATATAGACGCCTTTACTGTTAGTAAACATTGTGACACGTTTTTGTGGGCGGAGCTTAGGTGGAGGCAGAAAGATCCCCCTGACTGCATTACCAACGCTAGGTAGCACGTTTTGTTTGCTTGCTTTTTGACAATGACTAGAAAAAATCAATTACGTTTTAACATGTAAGGTCACTCACTGTCTAGGACCGCGATTGTTTCTGAAAAAGTTAAACGCAAGGAACCTGGCCGACCTGTACGTGCTCACTCAATGGATCCAGGGACGAACTGACAGGATTACCTCCAGTTAAATGGCCTGACATCTACACGTACCGGAGAGAGAAACCAAGCGTGTATAATAAAGATAAACTGAGAGCGAATACATCTATAGATGTCTGCGTGTACTAACAGTGGCAAACGTTAGTAACGTTAAATGCATTTACTTGAACACAAACCTGACACATAACATGAGCCTTCTCACTGTTCCCTCTCCCTTTATTCTAATGCACTTGTGAGAACTAAAGGAAAAGAGATGACAAACACTTTCCTTAATGTTTAGTTTCTGGCCGATAGTTAACTGCTAGTTGTATAACTAACAAAGTTAGCTAGCATACTCTATGTGTTCAAAAGTTAACGCTACGTGAAAAATAACCTTGTTTCTGATTTGGGCATACGTGAGGTATTTTTAAACACATACCCAAATCATTATCCACACCAAGAAAAGACTGTCGTTTTTTTAATCTCAAGTGTTTTAATCTCAAAAGTGAAAGGTTTATTTTGGCTGTGTAACAAAATGTATTCAAATTACAGTTTTATAATGGATATTGTCTTAAAGTGCACACTCTCATCTTTATTTAGAGTGTAGTCACGTCCAGATTATCTGAAGGGTTTAGGAATTACTGTTCTTTTATATGTAGCTCCCCCTTTTTTCAACAAAAAAAAGTAATTGGACAGTTGACTCAAAAGCTATTTTATTCACAGGTATGGGCTTTTCCTTAAATCATTTCTTCATAAATGAAGCATGTTGAAGGTCTGGAGTTGATTCTACGTGTGGTGTTTGCTTTTGGTAGCAGTTGCTGCGAACCCACATTATGGGGTTCAGGGAGATCTCCATGCAAGTGAAACAGACCATAGTTAGATTTCAAAAACACAACAAATTCATCAGAAAGACCCCGGGAACATTAAGAGTGGCTAAATCAACAATTTGGTACATTCTGAGAAAAAACAACACACTGCTGAGCTCAGCAACAAAAAAAATCCTGGACGTTTATATAAGATAAAAGTGGTGGATGATGACATTATCCTCTCCATGATAAAGAAAAACCCCTTCAACACCTACAGACAACTGAAGAATTAATCTGGATGCTTCTGTCTACTGTTACATCTCCAAAAAACACCAGTGACCCAGTGCTTTAGGAAGCCATGCATGGAAATGGAATCACACTGCCTGAACACTATTTTACTGAAGATGTTGTCTGCTCATATCATGAGATATTCCAAGCCCTCTCAGTGTTTCCCACAGGATTTTGACCGACTTGTGGCGCTGGTGACGTCACGAACTAATTAGCATATTTGTGACGTCATCGCTTCTTGTTAGTGTTAGCACTGCGTTTTCTTCTACTCTCTGATCTGTGACATTATACTGTATTTTACAACTGAATGCCACCAGCAGTCACTTTAACTGCTGCTAAAATCCTGATTTATAAACGCAACATCATCGGACAAAATCACAATACAGTACATCTACATTAAAGAGCGGCTATAGGTGGTTTGTCCTTTCTCGAAAATGTGTTGCTGTATCATGAACGCTTCTTTGATTTTAAATGCAAGTGACAGTTAAATACACTACACGGAGCTAACTACACGTGCGGATGAGAGGCCGAGGGCTCACACACACATGGAGCTCATTGGAAGAAGAGAGTGCATGCAAACACGGAAGAGGAGGACGCGCACGCGGCCACGCGCCACTCACACCAAACAAATCAGGGAAGAGAGAAGATGCGGAAGCGCTGATTATCCACTAGTTAATCGATCACAGATGCAGTCATTATCACGAATGGATAAAAAATTACAAAATGTGGATGCAAATATACTTGGGCGGCCATTAATATACCTGGGCGGACCTCCCAAGTAAATGCATTGTATTGGAAACACTGCCTCTCCATAACTTTTATTATTATTAGTCTTATGCAGGTTGATATTAATTTTATCTCTCCAAAAATTATTTTTTTAGAGCTTGTTGAGCTATTTTAGTTAGTCTAATCTACCAATCCTATTCTTAAAGATTTTGCACCTAGTTGTGAACCCTCTGTAGTTGTCCCTGTCTTCTCTTTATTGTTTATTCATTGACATATTTACCTCTTGGAGAGTGTTCCTTACAGAGTATGTTTCCTTGTCTGGATGTTGTGAAGGGGTCTATATGTATATTCTGCTTTGCAGTTTTCTGTACTATTTGCTGTCACGTTACAGAAGCGCTTACCTGTTTCAGAAAACACGTTCAGAGCGTGTCAAGTGATTTGTTTGTGTGTGTTGGAGTCTAACAGTTCAAGTACATTTTGTACCAGTAGTGTTGACTCGATCAATGGATTGTCGTCTGTCATGCTAACTGTGTCATGTATTCTATAGTCAAATTCCACAGGAGCACGTGTGTCATTTGCGATGTAATTATGGACTCCTATATACATACGTATATACATACCGTTTTTTAACCCCCCCATGTTCTTTTCTGTCATCCTAACAAGTAGGAAAACATTGCATCATAGGAATATAAAGGACAAGTCTCAGGTTGTTCCGCAAGCCCATCTCACCTTCCCTTTTTCTACGAAAACCACACAGGAAGTCCTCTTTCAGTTTACCTACTAAATAAATCGGGTTGTTATGTGAACCTGCAGGAGCTTTTCTCTAGAGGAAGAAAGGTTGAGGGTTTGGGTTGTCTATAAATAACCCCGCCCCTTGCCTCCTCTCATTCACTCACTGGCCTTTAAGAGGGGTCAAGTTGCACAGCTGCTCTCATTTGCTAATGTTAACCTGCTCTGGAGAGCTCTGTTCCTCTGGGCCAGTGCATGCGGGTGGCTTTGTGTTGCTTCCCTGTATACATGTTTCAACTGTGGTCCATTATAAAATGGACATATTTACCACTATCGGAAGTAGAAGACAACTGATATTGGATTTTATGATAACTATGTTGGGCAGTATCTGCCGATAACCAAGTAACTGATAGTTTGCTAAATTTATACTGATATAGAACACAAGGTAAAATACACAATCATGCAAAGTAAAATAGCTCAAGTTACAGAAATAACCACTATTGACTAAACTGTAAAAATATGTAAAAACAATGCAAAAATATAAACATATTTTAAAGAAATGATATCCAAACTGTAATGTATCACATTTATGCAAAAGTAATAGGAGTTTCAAGAATCTGTTGTCAGTGCCGTTTATCAGTCAAACTTAATCTTAAAGATGGGGTAGCAGTGGCACACGCAGTTTTTCCCAATCTCATATTAATCTTGAGTACCTATAGAGTAGTATTGCATACTTCGTATCTTCAAAGAGTCTTTAGTTTGAACACATTGATGACGGTGCTCTTTCTCTCACGCTCGCTCGGTTGACGCGTGGGCGTGCTCTTTGCTCACGTTTTTGGTTGACGCATGGGCGTGCTCTTTGCTCACGTTTTTGGTTGGCGCGTGGGCGTGCTCTTTGCTCACGTTGCTGGTTGGTGCGTGGGCGTGCTCTTTGCTCACGTTGCTGGTTGGCGCGTGGGCGTGCTCTTTGCTCACGTTGGACGAGCGGGCGTGCTTTTCAGGGAGATTTGACCTATAAGGGACTAAGAACCCTTGTTACCAAATGGGAATCCATGTTCGAAAAAAACTTTCTGAAACCTGTACGAACCTTGGCGGAGTGTATCGAGCACAGAAATTCTATGTCATACGTCCAACTCGTTTTTTGACAATGTGTGATGACCAAGCCAGCACGTTTAACAGTGTAAAGAATGGGAATGCTTTGGTCCATCACGATTCGATTCAGAATCGATTCTGAGGGTCAAGATTCGATTTTTGGAATCGATTCTCGACGTGCTAATTTGCATATGTGTGACATCATTACGAGTCAGACTAGTGTTGGCACTTTTGCTTCTGTTCTCTGAACTGTCACATTCTGTATTATAATGCAAAACTGCCCTGTGAAGCCGTTCTCATTTGCATATTTTCTGTTTCTCTTGTCAGACGTTAAAATAAGTATAATATAGTAATTAACGTGACTAATTAATACTACATGTTAACCGGTGTCATGTTTTTCATGACACCGGCAGTAAGTTCAGGAATTGCATAATCGTCTTACAAAATCATCATTCACCTGTGGAGGATTCATCTAATGCAGCGCACCCAGCACCTCTGGTAACAAACTGTGCATATTTACAGAAGTATGTTCATGTACTTATGTCTTAACAGTTAGTGACAGGTTTTGGAAAAACGCTATTTGCACTCATTTAGTGACAAGTATGCTGCGGCACAGTGAATTAAATGCGGTGCTTTTACTCTGCTCACTGCAGAGAATAGAGAGAGAAAGACCATTCTAATGTATTTTGTTTATCTCAAGGTTTAGTCCAAGGGGGCTGGATCATTTTCTTTATCTTTACTGCTCGTTTATCTTTACTGCTGTGCATGAGGTGTGCGATCTCTAAACTGTCCGCACCCGCGAATGACTTCTGCCTTTTTTGTTCCGCTAACATCACATTTATTAATACATTTAAAAATCGATTTTTGGACTTTTGTGAATCGATTCAGAATCATCCACGTCTGCATCGCGATGCATCTAAGAATCACATTTTTCCCGCACCCCAGTAAAGAAGTCAGAATGCATGAAATAGCTTGCAAGAAATGAGGCTACATGCCACATAAATATCTTAAAGATGGGGTATGGGGATGGTTCATTTCTTCTATTGTGTATAAATATTTAGGGGATATTGCTTTACTTTGGATTAACTTCCATTAGCCTGAGTCAGCACAGCCATCATTGTCAGTATAGAAATGGCTTTGATTTATTAATAAGCATTGATTGTTTGTAAAGAAATTCTGCCATCTTGTTTAGAAAATCTCTTGAACATCCTGTCTGTTCAACATTACTGTCTCCTTGCTGCAATAAGAATGATGATCAAAGTAAATACCTTATTTTGCAGCAAATCAGTCCTTATGGATTTTTTTTTGTTTTACAGGCCCGAATAGCGTTCCTTCAAGGAGAAAGAAAGGGTCAAGAAAACTTAAAGAATGACCTTGTTAGAAGAATAAAAATGTTAGAATACGCATTAAAGCAAGAAAGGTTTGTACCTGTTTTTTCATCTACTTTTTGCCATCTCATAAATAATATAAAATCATTATTTAATTAATATTATTTCAGAAATGATTTCATGTATATTAAATTTGCATATATATATATTTTTAATTTGAAAATAATTAACCAAAAGTCTCTCACCCATTACCAGAGCAAAATACCATAAATTAAAATATGGGACAGAACTAAATCAAGGTGAAGTGAAAATGCCCAGCTTTGAATCAGGTAAAAATAATTCACCTATTTTTGAAACGGTGTTTTGGCTGCATGGGTTTTCTTTCATATTTACTCATGTGTTTCTTTTCAGAAGATACCAAAGATACAGAGGTGTCGGCCATACCTCAAAACAGTCAGTTAACATGGAAACAGGGCAGGCAACTCCTCAGACAGTAAGTTGGCCATGAGTCAGTATGTTTTTCTGCCAGTAAGTCTCAGTCTGCCTGTTAAGGAAGTTCATGTAACATCGTATTATGACTTATATCCCCTGATTGTAAGAGCTTCATATGTAGTTCTCTTTATGCTTCTCTGTGTTCCATTCAGATATCTTCAGGAAGTAGGCTATACAGACACAATATTGGACGTTCGGTCGCAGAGAGTGCGGTCATTACTGGGGCTGTCTGGCTCTGAGCAGAACGGTTCAGTGGAAACCAAGAACCTAGAGCAGATTCTTAATGGAGGAGAGTCTCCAGCCAAAAGAAAGGGACAAGATATGAAAAGGTACAGATTTCCCGACTCACTATTCCTTGAAAATTAAATAGTGTCTGTCCTGACCGAGGCCTAGTATCATAGTTATCATAGCATTGTAGTTAAAAGAGAATTTTCTGCTTTACTTAGTGATCAAAACCTTTGGTTTAACAGGAATCCAGAGGTTCTGGAGACATTTAATTTTTTAGAAAATGCAGATGATAGCGATGAAGAGGAAGATGAGGAGGGAGATATAATGGAGGACGTGCCGGACAGAAGTGACACACGCAGAATAAAAAAGCATAAAATTAAGGTGAGTGAAATACGAGCGTTGATGTAACTTGCGTAGGAAATTGTTAATATTATGATGAATAATAAATGTGACCCTGGACAACAAAACCAGTCTTATGGGTAAATTTTTCGAAATTTAGATTTTTACATAATCTGAAAACTGACTAAATAAACTTTCTATAGATATATGAGTTGTTAAAATAGGACAATATCTGGCTGAGATACAACCGTTTAAAACTCTGGAATCTGAGAGCGCAAAAAAATCAAAATATTGAGAAAATTGCCTTTGAAGTTGTTAATCAGGGGCACTGTGGCAGACCATCCACTCACAAAAATAAAGTTTTATATATTTAAGGTAGGAAATTTACAAAATATCTTCATGGAACATGATCTTTACTTAATATCCTAATGATTTTTGGCATAAAAGAAAAATCGATAATTTTGACCCACACAATGTATTTTTGTCTTTTACTAAAAATGTTCCCGTGCTACTTAAGACTGGTTTTGTCATCCAGGGTCACAAATATATGTGCTATTATATAAACACCGACATCCTGGAAACATAGCATAGTGTCATTTTGAAGTAGAGATGACTGTAAAAGCATAACTGCTTTTCCATCAGGTTGGAAATGAAGGTTTGGCATCAGATTTGCCAGATGACGCGGACACAGAAGAGGCACTGAAGGAGTTTGACTTCCTGGTGAATGCCGAGGATGGAGAAGGTGCCGGGGAGGCCCGGAGTTCAGGAGATGGCACAGAGTGGGGTAAAACACACACTAGTCATTTCAGATAGCTCTACAATCATTTATGAGTAAAAATAGGGCACATCTCTTGAAAATATAAACAGACTTGAGGGATTTATGAGGTGTGGCTGGTGGCCTGTGAAGTTTTTCCTTTAGGGTGGAAAGAAGGGTTAGAATTAAAGTAATAGTTAAATGTTTTATTTTCTTTCTTTAATGAATTGAGAAGAAGCACGAGTAGGTGGTTCAACAAAGACAAAAAACTTCGTAGCGGCAGTCTATGTGACTCAGATAAAATATTCCAAAATTTTTGAGGCGAGCTGTTCCTTTAATTTTTGCTCGCGTGTTCTTTATTTGTGCCGGGCTGCGTGCTGACCCTGCAGTTGAGTCTCAGTTAGGCCAGTTGCCGCATCAGCATTCTCGTGTCCTCCAGCGCAGTAGATTCTCTTACCCTGATCCAGAGCCAGCTGGGTCACACACACATCAGCCCACCACACTCCCACACTTCTACTTTCTTTATCACTTACGCTCCTCTGTCTGCTCTGTCCCAATTCTGAAATTAAGGATTATGTAAATGTCACTTAGACCTAAAAAGGATGTGTATTTTTAAAAGAACCATACGTTGTCAAAGATGTAAAGATGTAGATCAAACTTATAGGGGTTGTGGCTATAAGCCTATACAGCCGCAGAAAAAGTTAAGAGACCATTTCAAATTTTTCCAGATGTGTTGAATTTCAACAAAATCAAACCTCAGGAGTGGCATAAAGTCATCCAACAGCAATATGAAATACTAACAGCATGACAAGACAAATAAATACTGTGATAAAAATCCAGGTTATCACATAAACATATTTTTTTAACTTTGCCATGTAGAAAACGTGAATATGAACTTGTTTTCTTTGCAGTATTTGAGGTCTGAAAAAATACAGAGCATCTTTTCTGTTATTTTGTTTCTCTTGTTTTCATTTTCTGCAAAATAGAAACAATAAATTTATTTGAAATTTGGTATAAATATTGTTAGTAGTTCACAGAATGAAACAAAAATGATCATTTTACCTAAACATCAGAAAAATAGTCTCTGAAATGGTCTCTTAAGTTTTTTCCACGGCTGTATATATTATTATTACAGTGCAATATCAGCCTATGACAATGATTTGCTTGTAATTAGATTATTTGAGCTCAACAAGTCCGACACTTCTATTGTATTGTATTGTATTGTATTGTATTGTATAACTTTATTGTCCACCTAAGTGGAAATTTGTCTCTATGAAAGTATGAACATATTACCCAGAGGCTGTTTATTTCTTTCTTAAGGGGTGTTTATTTAGTATCAACACTATGAGCTGTGTAATTGGGTTCAAGTGCTAGTGTTTGTGTTTGTAAAAGAGCTCGAGACCTTGCTTAACCAATCAGAGAGCTCTGGATTCCACTTCAGAGTGGCACCTTGTTTACCAGACCCCTCTCTATGCTTTTCTATTCTTAGCTGAGCCTTTGCCATTCACGCCTGGTGGGGGCAAGTCCTTTATCATGGGCTCTGATGACATGTTGGAAAGTGTTCTAGGCCTGGGAGATCTCGCCGATCTGACCGTGTCCAATGACGAGACTGAATACAGCTATGATGTAAGCATGCCATCTTGTTTCACTGGTTTTAATGCAGGAACATTGACATTAATGAATAGAGATGCCATTTATAATAAAGATTTATTAAAGTTCACCCAAAAATGATCATCTCCGGTTATTTCAAAACCTGTATGGCTTTCTTTCTTCTGCAGAACACGAAAGAAGATATTTTGAAGAATGTTGGTAACAGAACACCAGGGGCATTGTTTTTTTTTATCTGTACAATCGAAGTGAATGGGTACCCCCATTGTTCGGTTACCAACATTCTTCAGATTATCTTCTTTTGTGTTCTGCAGACGAAAGGAAGTCATACAGCTTTAAAATGACAAGAGGGTGAGTAAATGATGACAGAATTTTCATTGTGGGTGAACTATCTCTTTAAAGGTCCAGTGTGTAATTTTTGGGAGGATCTATTGACAGAAATGCAATATAATATACATAACTATGTCTTCGGAGGTATATAAAGAGCTTACACAATGAAGCGTTATGTTTTTATTACCTAAGAATGAGCTATTTCTATCTACATACACCGCGGGTCCCCTTGCATGTAATTCGCCATGTTCTGTCAGCCGTCGTAGTGTTTAAAACGGGAGAGGTGGAGTGAGCGGCTGGTTGCAATTCGCAACCTTGCCACTAGATTTCAATGACTGGACCTAATACAGTTTCAATTGTGTTCATCTTCAAAAATATTTTAGAAAAGAATCATGCCACCTGCGATTTCCAGGTTTTATGTCACAGTTGTTGAAATGCCTATACATTGGTGTTCCCCTACCTCTACGTTTAGCTGCCAGCCAATAAGGACGCATTCAGAAAGACATGGAATCCCAAATATACCCTGCGAAGCCACTTCGATGGAGTCCGGTCCCTGGCCTTCCATCCTGTGGAACCGGTATTGGTCACCGTCTCGGAAGACCACACCCTCAAACTCTGGAACCTCCAGAAGACAGTTCCTGCCAAAAGGTAAGGGATGGTTTTGCATTCTGGGAATAGAGCATTAGTGGTTTTGATCTACAGTTATGGCATACTCATATTTGGAAAATGATTGAACCTGGGGTTTAACGTCATGTTTTATCTGTCATTGCAGAAGTGCCTCTTTTGATGTGGAGCCTATATACACCTTTAGAGGGCATGTGTGAGTAATTGAGTTCATGAGTTTTATCTTGTTAGTTTTTTTGTGTGGTTTAAGAATCATGCAATGAAAGCATTGCCGAAAGGCTTCATCAAACAGTCACTTTATTGGCATTATGTGCTCAGAAAGGTTCTGGCTTCTTCTGAGCTCACATCATCCATCAGAATGTGACATGTTATTCATCATTCTGCAGAACGTGTTCCCACTGTTCTCTGTTCCAGTGGACAGTGAGCACAACAGCTAAAAGCGTGTGGTGATGTCAGTTATTTAAAGCCAGTTCATGAAACTACCAATGAGCATTGCTTGTTGTTTGACAACAAGGTTTTTTTTTAACTCAGTGGTTGTAATTGAGGACACATCATTTTCACCCTCAGATCTCAGTCCCATTTTTGTGAGCACATATGATTTGGTAACTTTTTACCACTTGCTTCTAGGATGTTTTACTTTGCTGTCAGCACTTATGACTGACCAAGCAGGACATATCTGTTGCCTTGAGAGAGGCTGTATGCTTCTTTATGTACACTTATATATACGTGAAATGCCCGAAAACTATTTGGACACTTGAGCCACACTTAATAATTCATGAATCTCGTTTGCATTGGATAGCAAGCCAAGTGGAATCGGCATACAAATGAAGCTAGAATTTTTAGACATTCTTTTTTAAACCGTTTAGTTTGTTCCAGTGTCATTTTAGCAGATGTTTGAAATAAGTTTCTACAGGTTTCCCTCGTATTCACACAGATTCTTATTCTTTGTTGAACAGACGTTCATTTAAGCTTGACAACGAGAAAGTGTCAAAATATTTATTTTATAACAGATTATATATNTCATACGTTTTAGTTGAATCTGCTTTTGAGGTGGAGCTTCATTCTTACTTTTTTAATATATATAATATGAATATATAACATATGTACTTCTTTGAATGGGTTATATTTATTCCAAATAAATTTCGCCTGGTGACATATTTTGTTATCTTCATCTAATGCAAAATTATTCATTCTATTGACTTCCATTCATAATCAAAATTCGCATTTCACTGCATTCCAAAGGCCAAGTTTGGTGAACTCTGACCTGCGAATTGGTATCACGTGGTGACGTGTGACCAATAGAAGATCGAAACACCACGCTGTGACTTTTTCAATTGGAGGAAATGCTAATAATAATAATAATATAGCACAATCCAGTTTTGTACAATACAGCTGTAAAATAACAAAAACAGCAATAATAGTGCGAATACATCGAAATCTATGTTGTGTAATTAAAAAACCCAACCCAATCATTGGTTTTTCTAGTTTCTGCCCATATACACAGGGCTCTGTGTAACCATTTTGCATTCTGAAAGTCTTGTATGACCGTGACATTCAAACATTTCTAACGTGGCTGAAATGTCGAGAGATATTTTGGGTCTCTGTATCAATAAATGTGTAAATGGCTGATTTTAAACTTCTAAAGCTGTTTTCTGCTTTCTGTAGTGGGCCTGTTCTCTCATTGGCTCTGACCTCAAATGGTGAGCAGTGTTTCAGTGGTGGAATCGATTCAACAATACAGTGGTGGAACATCCCCAGCTCAAATGTAGACCCTTACGATACATATGGTGAGAAGAGGAGGAAATCACACAAGCATAGCACTGTGTTTGGCACTGCCGAGGCTTTGACATGTTTCGCAAGTCTATATATTCGACTCAGAAAAGTCCTTTGTTTTGCTCAGATCCCAGCGTGTTGGCTGGTACGTTGTTGGGTCACAGTGATGCAGTGTGGGGGCTGGCTTACAGTGGAATCAAAAACCGGCTGCTCTCCTGTTCAGCTGATGGGACGATCAAGTTGTGGAACCCTGAGGAGAAGTCACCGTGTCTGAAGACGTTTAACTCGGATAGAGGTTAGAGGAGGGTGTTTTCCATTCATTTGGGGATTTCCAGGCTTGTAAAAGACTGAAGTTTGTAAAACCTTAGGTCATTGTATTCATTGGTTATTGCTATTTAGGAATATCATGTAATATAATTTTATAATGACTGATTATTTAAAAATATTGATCAATATTTGTGTTAACCTTGTTTTTATGTGGCATTTAGTAATGTGTTGGTTTACCTGGTCACAAGTATAATTTCTTTATTTCAGATCATGGTATGCCCACATCCATTGACTTCAACGGGTGTGATCCAGCTCATATGGTGGCGTCCTTCAACACGGGAGACGCTGTCATTTATGATCTGGAGACGTCTCAGCCCATTGTGGTGTTCTCCGCACAGGGAGAGAGCGGTACCTTCATTTCTACATCACGGTCTTAAGAGTTAAAGCTTTTCTTTGTAGATAATGTAGTGCTTCCGAGTTGTATTCCAGTTGGATTTGTGATATGTATACCTTTGCTTTGTTGCAGCTATTCCTTGTGGGAATCATATTAATCAAGTAGTCTCCCACCCCACCCTGCCAATCACAGTCACAGCTCACGAGGACAGACACATCAAGTTCTTTGATAATAAATCAGGTGAGTGGTGTGTTGTTGTTGGTGTTTCAGTCTATATAAATGTCCATCTTAAATATCGTAGCTGTCCTTCTGAAACCTTGTATGTCCAAATGTGTTGTTTTTCAGGAAATGGAAAAAACACTCTGGTTTTTAAATGATTACATACTGTGTTGTCAAAGTTGACAAGCACTTTTTAATAGGGATGCACCGATACGTAAATTTATACCGATAATTCTTTAACATTGGAAGCCGATAACCAATATATTGGTCGATAAGACTGAAACAAAAGGCAAAAAGTTGACCACTGCTTTTATTTGAAAACATTCACTGCCGAAAACAAGGTAACCATTAGTTCTCATTTTCCCCTTAAAATCATGTACCAAGCCTACTTTACGCTAGTTAATGATTCTTTAACCTTCAAAATTTCTGGTATATTTTTTTATTTAATATGCAAATTACAGAAATATGTTCTTAATAGCCACGTCTAACAGGTCTCAAGACAGAAAGCATTCAGACAGCTAGGGTCTAATAGCAGTAAATGAATGGTCATGACAGAAAGACAGTACTGTACTGTATTTTAACTGTGAGCAGCGTGCAGCTGAAGAAGTTTAACCAGAGGAAATGATTTATGATTTATCAGCAATAATATATCGGCCTAAATTGTTTTATCTACCGATAACATTAAAAACGACCATTTATCGGCCAATACCGATATGGTCGATAATTTATCGTGCATCCCTACTTTTTTAATACTTATTTATTGGTTAGATATTTGCAAAACCCAATGAGAAACATAAAGGGTGACTAATAATAATGATTTATGGCAAAAAAATCACGAAATATGGAGATACAAGGTTTCAGAAGGACAGCAGCTTTTTGTTGTTAAATGATCATTTTTCATTACATAATATATGTGCATAATTTGTTTGTATAGTAAAGAAAACAAATTAAGGGATTGTATTTTACTTGATAAAACATATTTAATTATATTTGTTGATTTTACATCCAATATTAATGCGTTCCAATGCATGCTTCTCTTTATGTTTAGAAGAGACATTTTTTTGTTATATTTGATATTTAATGCCAGGGATTACTCATCACCTTCTGTCCATCTCTCTGTGCAGGTAAAGCCATTCATGCAATGGTGGCTCACTTGGATGCTGTGACTAGTCTGGCTATAGATCCAAATGGTATCTACTTGATGTCAGGAAGTAAGTATTATTTACACAGCTGTGAAGGCCTGTTTATAAGTCATATGTGACTAAAACAATTTACAATTTTAATGCGCACACATTTTTTATTAATAAAGTAATATGTATAGAGATCTTGTATACATGTTTTCTTTTCATGAATAGTGTCACCTATAAATACACCTTTAAAACGAAGCTCAGGATTTAAAAAAATAACACCTTTTCTTCATCATCCACCAGGTCACGACAGTTCCATCCGCCTTTGGAACCTGGACAGTAAGACTTGTGTACAGGAAGTTACGGCTCACAGGAAAAAGTCGGACGAGGCCATATACGACGTTGCTTTCCATCCATCCAAGGCATATATAGGAAGTGCTGGAGCCGACGCCCTGGCCAAAGTGTTTGTATAAAAAGCCCTCGTCCGCACCTGAATTAGTTAATACTTTTAAGACCGAGAGCAAGAAACGGACGGTTTCACTGCCTTGTAACAAGAGTAGCATTTCACACACTACAACGACGTGGCTTCCTCCACCACCACCACCACCTCTGCTGTCAAACTCACGCTACACACACAACGATACCAGGTGCCATGAGGGGAAGTGCTGTTTTTGCGAAGCCAGTGTGGAGCGCTCGATCGGTTTCAAAAATGTTTCCACAGAAAAGAAAAAATAACTGTAATATACTTTAAGTCAGAGCTGGAGTGAGACCAGTGTTTGTAGCTTTTCGGCTGGTTTTTTGTCCTGTAGGTATGTTTCAGTGACCATGAAGTGGTTCTCATGTTCATCAGTAGGTTGTCACCGACCATTACCTGGGCTGTGCGGGCTGGCGGAACGGAGCCCCGCCCACCCCGGCGAGCCATAAACCACACCCTAATCTCAGTCGCCTTCCTCACCCTAATGTAGCGTGAAAACCAATACAGTTAAACACTTCAACTCAGTCAGCCTCATACCTTTAGAGTTTGTTCCATGTTTGTGTAAAAAAGTATAGTTTTTATAATCAATTTTATATAAATAAAGACTGTCGTAAAACCGCTGAAAATCACTTTTTTTTAAAGGAAAGGGGCTATAATCCCTCTCAAGCCCTCCATTTTACGCGGTTCTCTTTCATGAATGGTCTTGTGTCTCTGGATACTTGGGATGAGTGCCACCCTATTGCATACTGCTACGTGACATTGCTTTAATCTTGTTTTATCACATAAAAGAGAGACTGTACACTAGTAGAAATACGTATGTGGTGCTCAGAGCTTTTAGGAATCTACAGATAAACTGCAGCGTCCTGTCACATGATGTTTTGTACACCTTACTGTTTTTGAGTTGAATTATCACAGGATCTGAACACTATTGGCTTATTTATTTTCAGTTTGTGGATAGTCTTGTTTTTTGTTCAGAGCAAAGCTCGATGGTAACTAGTAGATTGGGCCGTTGCAAACCAATTGGGGCTCATAATCCAATAACAAGCAAACCTATAGATGAATATTAATGTTTTTTTTTTTAAAACATACACTTTCTGACCTGGTTGCTAGTGGGGTTTGCATTGACTTCATGCTGGCTGGCAGTACTTTGGAAGCATGGTAAAAAGTTAAGGGACTTTAAAAACACTTCTAAATATTTGGTTCTTCTGTCCCAATCCTTTGTTAAAGGATTTTTAAAGAAACAGTGCAGTTTATGGTGTAACAAAAGACCTTTGGTTTGTGTAATGCATGATTAATACAATAAAGAATTTTTTCTAGTCTTCCAAAAGTTCTGATCAGTTTGAAGAGTTTTGATGAGTTTTGTAAGGTTTTTGATTTACTACGACTCAGCAGATTTTAAAGATTGTACCACATAGCAAAACGCAACTGTTGAAAAGTAATGTATATAAAATGTCTATAATAAATATTAAATGGTGTATCTGTATATGCAACATGCCCCATGTCTCCACAATTAATGCAGCGTTGTATTTATCAAAGTATTCGATTGACAATGACAAACATTTATTGCCAAGATTCACAATTTTAATGAAGATTGTGTTTCTATTGAGACAGATTAAACAAGACCTCTGCTACATAGATGAAAGACTGTACTTTTGTTATGTGGATGGGTTGTTCCAGTGTTCAATTGTGAATTCTTAATTGCGTAAGGTCCAGTGGACGTACTTAAGCTCAACCTGTTTAGAAGAAAGTGTGGACATTTGATTTCACATTTTTGATCAACAATTGGTCACGTTTTTAAAGCACCTTGTCTTTTATTGAGAGGAAAGTAATAAATTAAAAACAAATGTACAAGCAGTCTGATGCCCCCTCCTCCCCTTTGGTGTCATTATGTGAGGCAGTGAAGCATGCATATAGAAGGATAAGGCAAAGATAGGTTTGTTATGTTTGTTAAGGGTATGTAAAAGTCTAATTAAAGGCAAAATAATACTTCACCAAAACTTCCAACTTACCAAATGCTATTCTCAACAGAAACCCAGAAAACATGATTTGTTGTGAACATGATTAAGAAATGGTGTGCATGTATATCGATTGGTACCCCTGGGAAGGACCATATTGCTTTATTATATAACCCAGATTTATTTATGTGATGGAGTGAATCGGCGAACGACCTATTAAGATATATAAAAAAGGAAAAGAATCAACCAGATTCGGTTCATCTGTACTACCAACAGAGAGCACATGAGGGCTCTGTTTCACTGCAGGTATCCGCAGCGCTGTTTTTGGTTACCAGAAAAATCTGCATCTTGTGCACAGCCTTGCATAACTGGAATGAAATGTTTGATTCCAATGTTAATATGAAAGAGCCCTGTGTAAAGTTAAATGAGAACATTAAGACTACAAATGACAAATAATAACATTTTCCACATTATAGAGAGGTTGACATAATGCATTCTCAAATATGTTGTAACCTTTGACAAATTTAAGCTTAAAACTTTTCCTTCAAGAAAACCCGAATTTGCCCATCCCTGCTTTGAACAATTTGTTTTAAATACAAAAACTACATTGTTGGCCTTATTTTGGTTCTAAATAATAATACGCGTAACGAAAAGCCAAATGAGATAATAAACATGATGCTCTTTTCATTAAGATCGCCCTGCTTTCTACTCCTTTTTCTCGGTATCCTTGCTGTTCTCTCTTTCTCCAACAGTTACACTCTCTAGTTGAACTCGGTGAAGTCCCTGCAGATACCCCGCACGATGGGCTGATGGAAATCTGCCAGGCCGGTGAACTCGCGGGTGAAGAACATGTGGCTGTCTTTGGGCTCGGACGCCATGGCCCTCAAATCTTCCATTGGAGCCCAAGCCACGCCCACCGTATAGACGGTAATCCCTATGAAACAAGATGCACATGGTCATGATGGCCTTCCATAATAATTCTGTGCTGGTAATCACTTCGACTGATGTCGAAAAAACTTTGTTGTTGGGTCACACTAGACTTGAGAATGCGAAATTTTGACGAAGTCCGCATTAATTTAACACCTCTTAAAATAGTTACTGATTGGATTGTGTGTTTTTCACAGACTTGCTGGAAATCAAGGACCCCTGATTGAACACCCTGGTTCTGGATTAACCAAAGGAAGTGTGCATGTAAGTATACATACCCTCTCGCTGGGCAGCCAAAGCGGGCACTCTCACATCATCATAGGACTGTCCATCAGTGATGATAATGAGGAACTTCTTGCCGGAGCCCGTGCGTGGTTTGAAGAGATTCTTCGCAGCAAAATTGATGGCATCTCCAGTGGCAGTGCCTCCGCTCATGTACGCGATGTTCTTCAGAGCCCTCAAAGCATCATCTTTCGTGGTGTAGTCATTGAAATTGAACTCCATCCTTTGGTCGTAGGTGAACTGGATGGCACCGATGCGAGATCCGATGTCGGAGATATCGAAGCTGCGTGCAATGTTAGCCAGAAGTTCCAGCACTAGCCTGAAGTTCCCGTCACCTACGCTGCTGGACCCATCGATCAGGAAGCCCAGGTTGACGGAATTGTAACACGTCTTGCTGCAGAGCATCTGATCGATGGAGCAAAGTTTATGAGCAAGAGGCTTCACAAACTTGTTGGTTCCAAACCAGCTAGGCATGGTGAAGGTGAAGAACTCATTGTCCTTGCATACCACCTGTCAAACACAAGTAAGTATAGTTAGGTTTTAGAGAACCGATAGTCTTCTTCTTGTCCAAAAATGTGTGGGTTCTTTTCAATTGTCTCACCTTTCTCATGAAGTCTGGGTCGCTCACCATATTCACCTCCTCAGGAGCAGGTTTGGCCACAGACACAAAGAACACGTTAATGCCAGACTCTCTGGCCAACACCGCAGCCTCCTCCACATTATCCGAGGGCCAACCATCGACAAACACCACGATGACCCGTGGGTAACCTCTCCTCACACCGTAATCCAGATTGAAGAACGTCCTCACGGTGTGTAGTATGGCCTTACCTGTGCAAAAGGTAATAACTCAAACCTGCTGAGGTCTGCTCATTGAAGCATAGGCTACTGTATATTATTACACCCATGTCAGAGGTTTGAAAGGAATGTTCCAGGTTTCTATTGTTTTATTAACAGTGTAAATAAATGCTGATGATTAACACATGATTAAACTCATTTTTTTGTTTGTCAAGCAAGAGAAATGTTTGTAGCAAAATACTTTTTTTACTATTTTAATGGAAGTCTATGGGGCAAGACATCCTAAATGTTTACATACAGAACGTGAAGATCATAATGTTATCTAAGCACTTTTTTGTTTAGTACAAAATGTGTTTATTTAGACACTTTTGAGTTTCTAGGTTTATTAATGTTCATGTAGAATCAGGTCTGAGGGGCCAGTGCCACCCCAGATTTCTTTTGGGCCCCCCCAAAATATCCAGCTGACCATTAAAAATGAAATACTTCTTATTTGTATGATCTATTAAACAATAATCTGTCAATTTCTTCATAGAAATTTAAAAATTATGCATGCAATGAATGATGATGAAGATGATGATGATAAAGCGTCTGCCAAAATGCATAAATGTAATATATATATGCCCAACCAGAATATATGATTTCCCCAATACCAGCCTAGTACCGGGCCTGTGTAGAATGTATGTATTGGGGAATAATCATAATGTTTTTCACATTGCATAGTATAATGAATAGTTTATAACAGTTTTACAGTTTGTAAAAGTATTAACAATATAAACTGGTTGTGTTCCGTTGACTTATATCCACAACCTGAAGTTCACCTTTTAAAATTATTTTCAAGTTTTGCACAGCATTAGAAAGTGCTGTGTGACACAGTAATGGCTGTTTTCATTTAACACGTTTGTTGGATCAGTGTGAAACCCCTGGTGGTGTTTGTTGGATTAATGCCAATAAGAATTAAGAATGTTGGTGTTTGTTGGCGTTTTGTTGTATCAGTGTGATTTAGCCAACGTCACAAAAATGTTTATGCATGTGAAAAACCTTCATGTTGTTACTGATAAAACCCATTTTTACGTCTAACTCCTATGCAATGCCTTGCCCCACATTGTAATTAGTATACATTTCTAATAAGAGATATTACTCCTGAAACATTCCTTTAAGAGTGAATTTCAGTGAGATTTGTGATTTTTTTCACTTAATTCATTTAAAATATGTTTGCTTTGTTAGTTTGTAAGTGTTTGTATTTAACCTGTATTTGTATTGCCTCCAATGTATGGTATTTCTTTGATGGCAAAAGTCAGGTCTTTGACTGTAGTATAGTTTGTCAGGTAGAATTCAGTTCGAGGGCTCTCACTGCAGGGAAGAACATGTATTAAAACTGGTTTTACATGACAAAAAAATCGTCAGACAAGGGAAAAAATGTTCAGAGTTCACCTGGTTTGCACCACTCCTACATGAGGTCCTGGTGATCCAACCTTCAGCATCGACACAAGCTTACTAATATAGCTCTTCTGCAAGTTAAACCGACGCTGTCCAATGTTATAGCTGCTATCTAGCAACAAAGCCATGTCCACTGGACAATCTGGAGAAACGTAATTTACACAGAATCTGCTAAATCATGATCATAATTGTAACCCTGAACTCATATAGGCCGATTTCTAGAAAAAATTAGAGTTTTTTAGAGAACCAAAAAAGTTAAATTAGAGAACATTGTTTAAATAGTAAAAAAAAACTTGTAGTAATCATACAGACCTCTGTTTGCTGTTGTAGGAGGAGGTTTCTTCACGGTTTTTTTGACTGGTTTCTTGACTGTAAAGGAGAAGTATGGATATTCAGAATGGTCAACAGATGTAAATCAACTCCTGTTATCTGCTGTCATCATGTTACCTGCTCCAGATACAACAGTGGAGGAACTGCTGGTTTGGCTGGACACTTCCAAAGGCAAGCTTATTGTTCCTATAAGAAATGAACAAATCATAGACTTTGCATTTTGGGGACACGCGTACACACATTTGTAATGATGCAATCATAAAAAAATTACTCACTAGCCACAGTAAAAGATGAACTCCATTGTGACAGGGACTGAGATTGGACACCGTGAGCGAAAGAGCTGAGATAGTTTGTCCTACCCTGCAGTCCATGAACCTCCACAGGGCCGCCTGATAAAGTTATGATTCCTCTGGGTGATGATACGGACAAAAGAAAAGAAATTTTAATCATAACTCGACTAAAACATTTCTTTAGTTTTTCCAAGATTTTCATACTTTCTGAGGTACATTTAATTTGTCATTATTCTTGTGAAAAATGTACCTGTGTATTGCTGCACCACAGATGCTAGAAATCGAGGCATAAACTCCTGAACCAAACACCGACAGACTCCACAGAGAGCAGTTTGCTGGGCAGAGAACCAGCTGACGCGTGTCCGGTAGATCAGCTGCCCGGGTTCCACAGGTAATCGGTGTTGGAACTGAGATATACATAACAATAAATGTGTGTCCGTATAGAATTACAGTACAACAAACAGAGTCAATTTTTTTTAACTTTGCATATAAATTCCCGAGTGTCTCAGAAATGCTGTAAAAATATGTAAATAAATCTTCTAAAATAAAAGCGAAGTGAATAATAAAAATATTAAGCTAACTGTGAGGTATGTGAAATAATGCAGATAAATATTACATTTTTGAAAAAGATGCTCGTAAAAACTATTTGTGGTATTTTAAATTAGCTACTCCTTTGGATGTAATTTAATACACAAAAAAATGATAAAAGAAATTACCATTAACTTCAGAGCCCAAAGTGCAGCAGCTTACAGACAGAAGACCTGTGCAACAGAAAAACTGAATAGTACATTTTTGCAGCTAAAATTTATGAGGCATGCCATAAAAATAACTTCAGACAAACTCATAAATGTATCGCCTACCTAATACATGAAGTACAGCAAACCACATCGACATGGTGAATGAAGATGTCTGTAGAGACAAAAGAACATTATGCCAGGCAACAATAAAAAACTCCACTCATCCTGAATTAAAAGTATTATGTTTATTTAAAAAAAAAGATATAAACTGCTGTTTTTTGTATTGAAGTGTGTAATATTTATTTTGCAAGAAGAAGAAGAGAGATGAGATATGATACAGAACGTAATCTCCCTAGACACATCCATCACAAACAGCCCCTGTCGCATACTTCAGTTAATCCACTCACAGGATGAGAGGGAGAGCGAGACAGAAACTACAAAAATGTGTGTTGCAAATATGTAAAAATAATGAAAAGGCTTATCATTATGTACATGTATAAATACACTAAACAGCCAACCAACAACTGAAATTAAATCCATCTTACAGATAAACGGCAGGATGACGTGTCCTCAGCGCTGAAAGCTTCACACAAAAGTAATTCCTTTACGGGGTATTCTGATATTCCAGAGGCGTCTGAATATTGAGGAAAGAGCTACTCCTTTAAATAATGTCCCTGAAAACCCCAATGATTCCCTGGTGACATCACAGGAGGCGGTGCTTACGTCCAAAGCACCTGAAAAGGACATCGTTGTGGAGTCGCCCTCTTTTTAGTCATTTAGAGATTTGTGCAAACATATGTTTGTTATATGCTTTAACGAGACAATTAATTAACGGTGGCTTAGTTTAGTCAAAGAAAAGAAACTGAGCACTACAAAGGTGAAGCTACTGTGTGCACACCACTATAAGCCCTGAGTACTGAAGGCTGTTGGTTCAACTTGAGGACATCCTGAGTAGCAAATAAACTTGGTGCAGTGCTAAAGAATCCAAATAAGGAAATTCCCAAAATTTGATGATCCACTGACAACAAAACAGGATACAGATGAATCAGCAAATGTATCACTGTGTGTATTGTCATTTATTAGACAATTTTATTATGGCACAATTCTCGCATTCCTTCTCAAACTCAAACCTTCGGGTATCAATTTTAATCTGTCCTCACCGTAATAACTGGATTAACTGTGAAGAATCTGTAAATGTATTTACATTTATTTAGCATCTATATAGAGAAGATGGAAAATTACAATTCTGCCATAACAGGAAACTCATCTTCATGTTCCAAACCAGTTTGTTTAAGGAGAGATCAAAGATACTTTTATGTTGTTTCCCAAAAACAATACAAGTGAATGGTGACTGAGTCAGTCACTAACATTCTGCCTAACACCTTTAGTAACGAAAAGAAAGCCATGTGGGTTTGGAACAGGATGAGCGTGAAATTTCATTTTAATCTTTGGGTTAAGTAGGCTATTTCAATAAGTGAGAACATTTAAATAAAGGAAAAACAGATTTTTTTAAAGATTTATCCGTCTTTTCTGGTGACTTTAATTTAATCATCTTACATCACCTGTGATGTTTGAAACATTTCCAGGGTTAAACCTGGCATCAAACAGGAATATGATGTTCAGGCTAATGTTGACCGTGGCATCCCCAGCTCATTGGCATCTTCTTATTAAGCGCTTTGGAAGTTTGTAAGGGTGTGTGTTGCACGACAAGGTCTTCATTCAGAGCGACAGATAAAAAACTTCTCAAAGAATGAAAGCTGATCCATGAGTTATGGCCCTCTTTGAACAACTGCTCATTGTAATGACTGGGAACTCAACCAATGTCTCAATTAATAAATATTTCACAGCACACAAAGTCTGAGGTTCAAGCAGTCTTTCACATTTTTGTGAAAGTTATTATAGAAGGATAAACCAAACTGAACAAGCCATGCAAGTGTGAATTTCTTTGTGGCCGTATCAAGTAAAGCACAGTTAGATGACAACAACCATTCCTGGATTAATTCCAGAAGTGTAAGATGCTAAGTAACGCTGTGGAAACCTTGAAAAGGATTTGAAGGGATCCACCTTATTATGTCACGACTCTGCTTTATCTTGTCATGGATTTCTGGGTCTTGAGGCAGAGTCGTGGCAAAGCCTTATGTTTTATGTGAGAAAGCCATGAATTGTTTACGTTTTTACGCCTCATGTGCTTTCTCGTGTCTTGTCATTGGCCCCGCCCCTCTCATTTCATGTATTGCCTCCCTGCCGTGTCTTATGTTTCCCACCTGCCCTCGTCAATTATCCTTCGTTTGTCTTCCCCTTAAATAGTCCTCTTGTTTCATTGTCTTGTTCCTCGTGTATTACGTTCGGTCCATGTGTGTATGTGCTACGTTCAGTGTTTCCCGTATTGCCCGTGCCTCCTGTTGCCGGTGCCTGTCGTCATCTCTGTCAAGTGTATGTTTCTAGTTTAGTGTTTTGTTAGTTTTCGTCCCTGTTTTCCCACATTGTTATCTTGTCTTGTTTACACCCCCTCGTGGGTTTTTGTTTTGAATTATTAAAGTCTTGTTTTGGTTAACCCCTTCACGCCTGCCTGCATTTGGGTTCTTCAGCCACGCCAGCCGTGACATATTGTGGATAAAAGTCATCAATGACTATTAATCACTATTAATTACTGTATGAAACATTAAAAATAAAGATTTTTGCCTGTCAGGTGCAGCAAATTATTAATAATAAATATTTTTGATTTACATAAACAAATAAACCAAAAGGGTGCTTCAAAAGGTTCTTCCATTCCATAGAAGAAACCTTTAACATCTGATTTATTTTTAACACCGTGTCTACACAGGACGCGACCGGC
The DNA here is from genome assembly GCF_024868665.1 of Triplophysa rosa. Taxonomy (NCBI): domain Eukaryota; kingdom Metazoa; phylum Chordata; class Actinopteri; order Cypriniformes; family Nemacheilidae; genus Triplophysa; species Triplophysa rosa. The sequence goes on along the minus strand of NC_079899.1, from coordinate 14,960,461 downwards.
GTGACATGACAAAAGACATTAGAAATGCATTAGAACCCATTATAATTTTAAGTTTTGTCCACACTGGATGCGGCGCAAATCGACACACCCATTAAGAACAACCAGGTTGTCATGTTGTGTCGAGCCTGTCGCGTCCGGTGTAGACACTGTGTATGTGTAAATGTGGCAAGCTTTTATGAAAACTTTTAATAAAAACATTAATAATAATGTAATAGTCTATTTTTATTAATAGTTATTAATTATGGTTAATAGTTAAGGGAATGAATTCATTTTTTAACCCAAAAATGAAAATTCTGTCGTCATTTACTCACCCTCAAGTTGGTCGAAATCTGTATGAATTTCTTTGTTCTGATGAACACAGAAAAAGATATTTGGAAGAATGTCAGTAACCAAACAGATATCATCCCCCATTTACTGCCATAGTGTGGAAAAGAAATACTATGGGAGTCAATGGGCGATGAGATCTGTTTGGTTACTGACATTCTTCCAAATAAACTTTAATTATTGTAATAGTTCATCACGTATTATTGTAATAATTGTAATAATATTGTCAATATTTTAATAATTAATCATTTAACAGATTAACATAAAATAAATAATAAAAAAATTAAATATATAATATCTTATTATATTTAAAATTAAACATAATAAAACAAAACACAAAATTAAAAACATGTTTGTATGCAATTTTAAAGAAGTTAAATAAACATTAAAATAAGTCATTTTTAGATCATTGTTATAGATTTTTAGTTTATGTACGTTCAGTTAGAAATTGCTTTATTAACCTTTGATATTACACGAGTGTAAATAAAATTACATTAATATGTAATACTATTAATTAATTAATACTGTACAATATATATATATAAATATACATAATAAAACATTCATGTTCCATTTACTGTTTTTTTGTGTTTGAGATTAATTTTGGTTCCAAGGAAAACACTATATGTTCTTTTATGTAATAGTCTAGGTTTTATTATGATTGGTTAAGAAGGTGACTGTATCCTATTATTTTGTATTACAATTTGTTCCCATTAGGGCAGCAGCTGATGGTCATAAGGACAAGTTGGCTTGACTCTGTCTGTGTGCAGTCAGATGAAAGGCTGAATTAAAGAGAAGCGACACACACACTTCATCCCGGGCCAGTATTGCGTGGTCACGTTTCACACCATGTGAGACTTCATGGGAGATCTGCTGCAAAGAATGCAAAGACTCCCGCTCGACTCCTTATAAATAGTAGCAAGCGTCCAATACGTCGATGGATGTCTCATTTAGGCAACCATCTTTACCTACACAAATATTAGCCTTGGCTAGTATTGCGTAGACTTGAGCCCAGATTTGTCTACTCAAAAGATAAATGTATTTTCTCAAAATAAAAGTTGATTTCATTTTCAGTGTTGGAAACATGAATACACAATATTTCACTATTAATATAAGAGAGTATATATATATTAGGCTTCTGCTTTTCAGATTTATACTCTCTTTGTGTCACTCTCCGCATGTGTTGTGATGAATATACCACAGCACAATAGATGTGTGAATGTGGGCTGAATGAAGAACTACAATGGTTTGCATTAGAAATAACTAGCTCGTGTTTCAAGTTTGGGTTTCAGATGTTTTTAAGTATCTGTGTGCTGTCTCGCTCAGCTTTGTACAGTAGGGTCATTGTTGAAGACCTTTTAATATACTATTATGTACTTGTCGTTCTTCATTAGAGCTGATGAAATTCTAGTTCAAGTAAAATTGTTCTATATTTTCAATGGTTTTACAGTGAATGACAGCAGGTTAGTAATACATCTTTCCTCCCATAAATCGTTAAATTATGTAACGATCACACTGATGAATGTTTTCCAGAATTTCATTTTTCACACTACCCGGTAGCCAGGTGATGTTTTAAACCAAAATAATGTGGAGTGTGAGCCAAAAATGACCTTGCGTAACACCTGCATTACCCCCTAACAACTTTAATTTGAGAGAACAGTCACCATAATACGAATGCCCACTATAGGATCCTCCCTTTATTTTAAGATCACCGTGTGCAACTAATTCTGCTGTTATTGTTAAGAGATGACATGCTTCAGTAGAGAAAGTTTGGCTTCTTGGAATTCTTGGGGACATTTCCCACAATTAGGTTACTAAGGTCCTAACCATTTGTCTTAGATCTCAAGATTAAAGCCTACCCCTGTATTAGAAACAAATAAAGACAGATTATATCGCAGGATTTTATATACAACTTGAACGTAATTCTTCAAAAAGCAGCAAATTCTGCTGTATATAGAGATGTATATACATTATTTCAAATACGGCTGTCATGTAGTGAAGTTATTAAAGTCACCATAATAATCAAAACTTGAATTTTTTATAGAATTTTACAATGTTTGTTGTAAATACTTTATCTGTGCGGGTCTTTTTTTTATTTGTGTACCCTCATAATTCTTAATCAAAATCTATAGTATAAAAATAATAACATCTGTTACCTCCTTCCCTCAAACGGTCAATCTGCTGCCATTGCAAATCAATTGGTTTTAAAACAACAGGCGTTTCATTTTGAAGTGCAAAACACAACTCACGCCCACTATTTTTCTCATTCTGGAACATTAAGGGAGAAGTCAGCCGAATTCTTTTAAATATTATAGTTTTTTTGGATTGATTCTCCAATTATTACATTCTTGAGTGCTAATTCTGCACACCATTTGGTTAAATTTTTGACCCTTAGCCAAATCGGTTCTCATAGGAAAATTTTACTTTTATATGTTTTAATAATGATTTCGTATACATTTTTTCCAAAAACTTTCATTTTTTGAACACAACCATCACTGGGCTGAAATCAAGATACAAATTTAAATGAGTTTGCTAAAATGAAAGATACACAGCAAAATCGCCAGTGTTAAAAAAGGTCAAATTAACTCTCACAGTGTATATATAATCCACACTTCGATAGTGAGTGTTAATTTGACCTTTTTTAACACTGGCGATTTTGCTGTGTACAAATTGCCATGCGATTGTATTGCTCCACCCCTTATGTAGTCCATGAGTCTGTAGCTTAAACAAATTCTTTACAATTTAGACAAGCTAAAACTGGTTAAAGCTTTAAAGTCACCACGAAACGGAAGTTGCGATTGTCTTCTTTTCCATATCGTGACATACATCCGAGTGAAACGGTTTCTGAAAATGGAAAAAAAATGAGGGCGGGACTTCATTGTGCCCTCCCCTTATTGATTGGATCGTTGTAATTTGGCCTGATACACCACCGGTACCCATTGGACTGTCAGTATAGTCCTACCTGTTTTTCAGGCATTATGTCATGAAGAGTTGTTGTTTAGAGTGGGAGTGGAGCTTTATGTTTTTGATTAAAGATTACAACTGCAGATGAATTTTACAAAAATAATGATGTGCATGGATGAATCATTTATAATAATCACTGCAAAGCTGTGTAAGAAAATGAGTATTATCATTTATAATTGCATGGTGACTTTAAAGATGAGAAAAAACGCTACAGCGTCCTGTGTAACTACTGCTGATGTATCTTTTGCTAGTGTTATTCCTCTTTAGTACTCTTTAGTTGAGTTTCATATCCTGATTATTAGTAAAATATTTGTGTTCAACATTTTTGGTAAATTCTAAAATGAATTCATGGAAACTTTAGCAATGTGTGTGTGCTGAGTTGTGCTTCCTGTTTTTGGTTATAGAGAGAATTAAAATATTGCTTTTTTCCTTTAAAGCCAAGTTAAATGGTCTCCCTTTTAGGTAGTGGTGGATTTTTATTTTGGCAGTTCCCATTCCTGAGGCCTTTTGCTTCCTTTATTTCCCTATAAATATTTATGCTTAACAAAATTCTAGTGAAGAAGGTTTAAATGCCAGTAAACACATTGCACTTGCATTTAGGGAAGCTGACGTGGACACATCAACGTATAACTGGTAAGTCAACAAATATGTGCAATGCATGATATGTGAAAATATGTGCAGGCTTGAAACTTGGATATATCGTGTATACGTTTCTAAACAGTTCCTGCCCTCTGAGGTCTTTGTATACAAACCCTTTCTTTGACCAGTTTTGCATCTTTCTCTGCGAATTAACGTCTTTGTTGAGACCGAGTGATGCAGGGCCAGAGCAATATTCAGATCTTGAGTGTTTACCATTTCTGAATATTTGTTGCAGCCCTGTGATGGATTGGCCATCCAGGGATGCCCAAGATGCTAGGATAGACTCCCGCTCTCCTGCGACCATTCAGAGGACAAGTGGGTTTGGAGAATGAATGGATGGAATATTTTTGACATGTCCGGATTTTGCCTTTCGCTGTCAGCTTGCTGGCAAAACCAAATCAAAATCTTCTATTATCTTTCCTATTATAATTGTAAGAGAAGCGTTTCAGTTACAGTGGCGTTTTTGTTGAAAGAGGTACAAGCTATCAGTTATCGAGAAAATATCACCTGGAATCCCGGGAGACTCTAGAATGTTTTCATTGAACTCTTAAATCTAAGCTGGAATTGCTGAGGTTTACTTTTACAGGGACAGTTCAGGAGTCATAACACTTCAGTCTAACTTACTTGTAACAGGTCCATGACTGTTCAGTGAATTTCTAAAAAATGGACCATTCATCCATCCTGTCTGTTGTAAAAATGCACCAGCTTAAGTGTTTTGGCAAAACAATTAAGCATAGTGAGCTTGGCCAGTTTATTCAGGGACAACTGAACCAACAACGCATGTATAGTTGAATGGTAGTTGAGATCCTTGTTGTCCATACAGACCACACTGCACAAGTTTTCCTCTTACGCATCATGGAGAAAAATGTTATTTTGCAATTGTACAATGTCTTCTTGTCTGACTTGTTTTGTCCCTTGTCCTGCTAATTAAGATGAAATTAAATGTCTTGGGAAGAAAATGAAAAGCAGAGACGATATGCAGCATAATTTGTTTCTTGAGCTCCAGATGTTGATGCTGTTTGATCGTAGTTTTGTTGCCCTTCTGCTGGTTATGAATTCAGTTTTAAACTCTGCATAACTTAAAAATATTTAACCATTTATGTTGTATAGCAGTAGACGGGAGAGTGCTATTTTAATTGCAGATATTGGCTTTATATTCTTGATTTTGGTTAGAGAGAAATGGGGGGAAATTATATTGTTTATTTGTATTTTTAGGCAAGTTAGATTCTTTCCCTCTTAGATAGCGTGGTGTATTTGTTTATTTTGGCCCTTTCCCCATCCCGTCTGTTCTTTGTTGCTTCCCAAAGTTTTATTCAAAATGTTTTTGGAAACTTTGAAATTGAGTTGAGGGAACCCCAACAATCTTTGTTTTTTGTCCCCAAACCATTTCTAAATTCTTCTCAAACCCAAACAATCCTCAGAGACAGACATTAAAAGAACAGTTCACCCAAAAATGAAAATTCTGTCTTCATTTACTCACCCTCAAGTTCTTCCAAATCTGTATAAATGTCTTTGTTCTGATGAACACAGAGAAAGATATTTGGAAAAATGCTTGTAACCAAACAGTTCTGGGGCACCATTGACTACCATAGTAGGAAAAAGTTCTTTATCAAGTTCTTTGTTCTGTTGAACACAAAATATATTTAGAAGAATTTAGGAAAGCAAACCGTTCTGGGGCATTTTTGATTGCCATTGTCATTTTTCCTACTATGGTAGTCAATGGTGGCCAAGAACTGTATAAATGTATAATTTATGGCAAACCTAATCTTCTTAAACCTTCCAGAGTAGCTGTGTTTCCTGAAAAACCCTTTAAGACTCCCTTAATGGTTTACTGTGGTTTTCTGGTTCATGGGATGCCTTAGCCTTCACTCCTATCATGGCCCATCTCCACCTCTGAGTCTGGATTAACTGGCTCCTCAAATGCAGTCGTGTTGAGCTACACATCACCAGGCTGGGCCAGTGGGTGGGTCTTTGTTCTACTGCCTCAGACCCTCATCAGCGCAGAGCCCGCAGGTCCTTCCGGAACTTAGAGATCATGCCAATGTAGATAAACGGATAGTAAAAACTTGCTGACTTGGCAAAGAGGCCTGCCAGGATGCCGTTGAGTGGGGGTATTTGGTAACCCCACCCGACCACGAAATGACTGCACATGGGGACCAGGCCAACAGGAAGGCCGCACACAGAATTAGAGAGACCTGGTGTGAGAATCAAATACACACTAGAGTACATGTATTAATACACACCTGTGTTAATAGAGAAGAGGGGTACATTTCCACATTAAATGATCATCAGTCTTTGGTTACGTGATTGATGTTGCTTATGGGGTTAGATTAAAAGGTTTGGAGCAGTGGATTTACCCGCATAATGCTCCGCTCAATCTTCTCTTGCCTCTCACTGACATCTCTCCGGCTGGACTTGACTGTGCAAAGGATCGACAAAAACTGTAATGCATGCTGGCAAAAGTAGTTAAAGAAAGCGTTAATGACAGAGTTTGTGTGAAATCCCAATTTTAAAGACCACTGATGAAAATGGACTAGAAGTAATGTCCTTGTCCTACCTCTGTAACTGCCCCAGCCCAATACACACACAACACAGCCAGACTTCTGCTACAACTGCGCCAATGTTACGCTTGTTGACGCAATGAGATGGAGAACATTTGTATCAATGCAGTCCTAACAGAGTAATAATGCTGATTTATTTAGAATTTGTACCGCCAAGTTTTAAGAGCTACTAATAACGGAAAAATAACATCTGAGGCTCAAGTACAGAGGTTTTCAGGTCATGGAGGAACCTGGCTGAACCGGTGTTTGGTCAATGAGAGAGAAATAAATATTGTCTAGGTGAAATGAGCCATAATGCAATGAACATGGCCTGCTATATTCCATTAGTGTTGGGGCAAGTTTCTTTGACCAGTGTTCCTAGAACTGTTTGCTAGAATATTACCTCTCCTAACCATACTATATTAGTGTGACGAGGGAGGCGTGACGAGAGCCTTGGGAGGAGCGAGCGAGGCCGGTGATGCGATTGATAATGAGCGTCAGCTGGGCACCACCGGCCTCGTATCTCCCACGGAGGAGATCGGAAGCATAAAAGGCCGAGCGGCAGGAGCATACGGCGAGAGAGGACCGGGCCCGGACAGTTAAGTTTTGTTTTCGTTCGTGTGGCCGGCAGTCGTCCGTGAGGGGTTGCCGGCCTGTTTTTACTGCTGTTTATTTATTTTGGATTAAAATGTTTAAATGTTCGCCGGTTCCCGCCTCCTTCCTTCCGTTTTATTGAGCTTTATTACAATTAGATAACAGAGTGAATATTTGCACCAGGTGTAGCACAACACATCAATTTACATCCCTTTAGTCCAGAAAAAGTGAGAGAATTACAAAAAAATAAAACGCGGGGCCTACAATACTTTGAGGAAACAAAGCAGTGAGCCGGAACTCAAGATGATAAAAATTAGAACTGTAAAATGATTAATCGCGATAAATTGCATCCAGAATAAAAGTTTGTGTTTACATATATGTCTGTGTACTGTGCATGTTAATTTTGTACTTATAAAAACATACAGATACATGCATATATTTAAGAAAAATATAAAATACACAAATTAATAAACGTTTATATATAATTTAAAGGGATAGTTCACCCAAAAATGAAAATTCTGTCATTTACTCACCTTCGGGTTGTTTCAAACCTGTATAAATGTCTTTGTTCTGCTAAACACAAAGGAAGATATTTGGAAGAACATAGCAACCAAACAGATCTCATCCCCCATTTAGTGCCATAGGGAAAATAAATGAGGGATTCACCGAAATGAAAATTCTTGGCCGAAGCTGAAAGAAAATGAAACACTTCGCCGAAGGCCGAATTTGATTGATTTAGCCAATTTGTTCACTATTGCATAAACTGAATGGTCAAAATGCACTTTTTATATTTTGCTTGTATTTCAAGCAATACTGACTGATGCTGTCACATCTCTCCTCCAAACTCCGCTCACAACCCACAAAGCTAACTGTTCTCTCAGAAGGCGCACTCGTGGCTGGTATGCACAGAACATACTTTGACAAGTTGTATCGTACAGGGAACTGTGTGTACGCCACCACTGTATGTCGGATGTCGAGAGTGGAGGGCTACTGTCAGACCACCCGCTCCCGTCTGAAGTACACCAAAGTTATCGACCGGTAAAGACACTTTCATTCGGAAGTTCAGTGCTACTACATTAATAAAGCATGTGCGTGTATCTCTCTCAGACATTTATTATGTAAACACAAACTTTTATTCTGGATGTGATTAATCATGATTAATCATTTGATAGCCCTAATAAAAACCAGAGCAATGTGTATTGCAGCCTTCATTGACCCCAGTGCACAGAGCACATGGACTCCTAAGTACTGGGTATCCTAAGCAGTGTTGGGAGTAATGCTTTACAAAAGTAATGTATTACAGTAACATATTACTTTTTGCTGTAACGCAGTAGTGTAAGGCATTACTAATCAATTTTCAGTCATATTTTAATATTTTAAACGCTTGCGTTACAACAAACTTTTCGCCCACGAGACATTAACAAATAAAAAATCCCGGCAACTCCAGGACCGGTGTTGTGCCGAGAAATGCACCCCTCTCAGATTATGCACCCCCCCTCCCCACAATGGTTAGGGTGAGGATTAGGTGTGGGAAGGGGTTAGAATTAGCCAATCGGACAGCGTGTTAATGACGGAGGTGCATAATCTGGCAGGGGTGCATTTCTCGGCACAACACCGGCTGCCAAATATCACGTTTGAGCAGACATTGATGTGCTTGTACACATTATACATATGCAATATATATATTTTTTTGTAGTTTGATTAAGAAGTAGTTTTTGCATGTTTTATGAAGAGAAAACACGTTTCTCGTCCATTTCCGTGCGTGGCCTCGAGCACACATGGGATCTTTTTTAAAGGGACACTCCACCCAAAAATGAAAATTATGTTATGAATTACTCACCCTCTAGTTGTTCCAAACCTGTATAAATGTCTTTGTTCGGTTGAACACAAAGATATTTGGTAGAATGTTAGCAACTGAAAATTCTTTGGCATCATTGACTATAGCAAAAAAATTATAACGGTAAAGGTGACCCAGAATTGTTTGCTTTCCTAAATCCCCCAAAACATCTTTTGAGTTCAACAGAACAAAAAATATATACAATACCTAGGAAACCATTCAGATAAGTATATATAGCAATAGAAACATCTTTTGGCAGTTGTTAACTTTGATTTGACACCGGAAAATAATTGGGCTAGTTTTCATTCCTTTTGGGCGGGTTTTGAGGGGTCATTGGGCTGCTTTCAGGAAGCTAGTTAGCAAGATCCCTGTGACCAGCAGCAATGACAAGGTAAGCTAACGTTTACACGATAGAACAGTGCAAACAGTTCTATATAATTAAGTGATGGGACTATTTTGTATTTAAATACCTTTGAAAAAAATTAAATGTATTTTGTATTTAAATGCGTTTAATCCTAGTATTTTTTAGTATTTATTTTTGTGTAGTCTAGTTAATTCAACAAATTGGAAGTCTAATAAAGAGGTTGATTGGCAAAAAGTATTTTGTATTTTGAAAATACAAAGACATTTTGTCATTTTAGAATGTTAAGTTCTGCTTCTGTAGTTATTTTGGTGAAAGTATTCTGAGAAAGTAATATTGCAAGGTAACGGATTACTTTTAAATAACAGTAACAAGTAATCTGTAATGTATTACAGTTTGGAAGTAACTTGCACAACACTGATCCTAAGCTATAACAACCCAGTATGTCTGGCCAAAATGGAGCATACCATGATGAGGTTGGCAAACTTTGATGTAATAGTCCACACTGATGGCTGTCAGCGTGTTGATGCTGATGATTTCAGGATTAGGAATTCATCCACCTGGCCAAGACACAGCATTTTATACAGTGCAAACAGTTCTGGCATTCTCTGGAAACCTGTCTCATCACCCACTAACCAGGTCCTGGGGAGCAAGCCAGAGAGATCAGGGGATAAAAGGACACATGCCTGTGTACTTGGAATGGATACAAATCATTTATCTCTTCAGATCCTCATAACATAACCTGCCAGATGGCAAAAGAACTAGAATGATAGACCTCTCGCACCAGTGGTTGATTTTGCCTAATGTCTTATGAAAGCTACATGAGCATTTAAATAAAATTATGTGATAAGAGATCATTTCGAAATCAGTTTTTCTCATTTTAAAATCTTCTATTTATAGGTACGTGTCAGGCATCATTTTTGTTTCATTCTGTGAACTACTAACAATATTTCTCTTAAATAAAAAAAAAACATTTGTTTCTATTCGCATTTATTGGTAGAAAATGAAAACTGAAGAAACCGGTTAAAAAACAGAAAAGATGCTCTGTATTTTTTTCAGACCTCAAATACTGCAAAGAAAACAAATTCATATTCACTTTTAAGCAATACAACAGTAATATTTGTACATGGATTTAGGTAAATTCATATATTTTTTATATGATAACTTAGATTTTTATCACAGTTTTCATGTCTTGTCATGCTGTCAGTCTATCACATTGCTGTTGGATGACTTTGTCACTCCTGAGGTTTGATTTTGTTGAAATTCAACAGACACTGAACTGGAATGGCCACAATACATCTAGAAATGCTTATTAAATAAAATGTCTTAATCTTTTATGCGGCTGCATTATAGTATGTCTTTCAAGTTGACTTTAACAAATAACTTTCTTCAGTTGCCAAATTATGTCCTCACCTTGCATGCACTTTAGTATAACCAGATAACCGTTTCACTTCCACGTGACACCTGGTAGACTGTAATGTTTGAGGGAAAAAAACAGCAGCCCATCTCTGCTTAAGACTGTTAGAACTTTATTGTCAAGAACCATTGTTATTGAATTAAATAGTATAGGAAAACAGTATAAAGTACATGGAATATCAATGATTCTGAGGTTAGAGACATTTAATAGCATAGCATTAATAGCTATGAAGATATCTTGATTTCAATTTTGAGAAGAGTGGATAACTGGACTTCGCTGCTCCTATTTCTGACCAAGCTGGGAGAGCTGTGGAGAAATGAATGTATTCAGTCTTAATAGCTCTAACACTGCATAATCACATTAACTCCTAAACAAAAGCAGGATTACACCCGAATCAGAGTGACCACGTTTACATGGACGTCAGTAATCAAATTATTTGCCTTATTCTGAGTAAGTTAATATTACGATTAAGGTGTTTACATGAGTTGCTTTAAGAATATACCTTTCATGTTCCCGTATTACATGTTACCGTTCGACGTTCCCTCCATTATTTCATGTATCAACAAACAGTTTGTCTTCGCCATGGTACCATAATGGTACCATATACAGTTTTTGGTGTTTCATTTATTTTCTAGAATTGTTGGCAATGTAGAATCTTTCTTGTTTCCCGTTCGGACTAAAAATGTGCTTTCTTGCTTGAAGCCATGTTGTTTGCCGTATAACGAAACGGCTGTCCACTGCCGTGCGTGTGTGTAACCTGTCGCAAAGTGCCGCGAAAGTTCCTACGCGCCGGTAATAGTGCAATTAAGGTGTGTACATGTCTATACTTCAATTCAATTAAATTTCATTTATATATCTCTTTTCACAATGTGCATTGTTCCAAAGCAGCTTTACAGGAGAAAATAAGAAAAACACACAAAAAACCCCCCCATCTATACCACACTTCGATAATGCAACTAAAATAGGAGTACTACACCCGTCTTAATTCGATTTGCGTTTACTACGATTATGAGTTTAGACGGATTAAGGTAATCAAAAAGCTCTGTTTACATGGTCCATTCTTAATCAGAGTATTGTCTTAATTGTGTTAATATCGGATTATTGTTGTCCATGTAAAGGTGGTCATTTTCTATTTCACACAAAGTCTGCGTCATATAGGTTCACGGCCAAGAGAAAGAAAGAAGAAACCCCTCCTTTTTTACCCAGGCAGTGGAATAAGGGGTAGAAGTGTATTAACAAAAAATGTATGCAAAAAAGATGGGCAAAATGTTCAAAAAATATTTACAAAGTGAAAGGCACGTTATGACTTGGTGTCAGTTTTGTTAAGACAAAGTACTACGTAGATTTGCTTCAAGTAGCAAAAAGCATTCCAAGACACTCAAAGCAGTGTTGTTCCTCCAACTCTGGGATATTCAGATGTCATTTTAGAGCATTGGATTGCAAAGCATTTTTTTCATGACATTCTCTCCATGTATGTGAATGGCTAAAGAGCGATGCAGATCGTGACTTTGAGGCTCTTAATGGGTCATAAATCTCGCCTTTAGATATCCTGATATCAATATCTTTAAAATAACTGATCATACCTGCTTAATAAACTGGGATGCATTGAAAAGCTCACTACACCCATAAAGAACCCGCTTCCCTGGTCTGGCCTGAAGAGAACCAAAAAAAAACGTTATGCATCTTTATAAAAAGATGTTTTGTAGAAGGGTATTTCACATATCCAAGTCTGTTTAGCATACCTTTGTGTAGTCAACAAGATTTTGATACTCTATATAATTGCCTCCACCAACAACAAAGACAATGGCCTGTAAAATGACAAAAGCTGAGATTAGCGGTGGTAGATGGAATTTCAATTCATATTTAAATATTTCAATAAATTAGACTTGGTCCAAATATCATCAGCTATCAACTCTCCTCACTGGTTTTTATGCTCACCTCCTGAAAGGGGTTCTTGTTTCTTGGAATGGAGCTGGAGGAATTAAAGAGTCTGATTAATTCATCAACAGTGGCAGAGAGAGAAAGCAGCCAACAGTTGCGGAAAAACTACAGATCTTCTTATATTCTAAATATTTTCAGTGGAAAGTCACAGCGCTGGCAAGGATGTGTGGATCTGTTATTTACCCAACTTCAATGCTGCCTTATGTGTATGTAATAAAAGAAACAAGTGATTTCAAATTCCTCCATGGATCAAATGCCTTAAACATAATATTTGCATACAGTGCGACCAAATCAAACATTGAGCTCTATCGTTAGAAAATATAAGGAATCTTCCTTATAGAAGGAGTCTTGAGTTCCTACCTCTCACTTCCGCGAAGCATCTTGGGATCAAAGTATCTGTAGTCATCTGTCTCCTGCAAAAATCACAGCACGTAACATAAGGGATTACAGAGCACGTCGGTAAATTAGGGACGAAATAACACTGACTGCACCGTCCCCACATCACCAGCTCCTGAAAACCACCTCATTCATCAACTCTAAACCCTTATCAAGCTATTATGCTTCCAGTAACAATTTATCTCAAAACTAGCCCCAAACAGTAAAATATGCTCTCCCAGTCCTTTAGGCTAATAAAAAAAGATTTCATTTTTCTTCTTTGAATGTTTTGACTTCAACTGACGAGAGCTGTCTCTGAGGTGGGGGCAAATGGCCTCCTACTTTCTCATCCTCCACATTGAAAGGTCCAAGCTTGTCTCTACCCCCACGAGACTTTAGTCAGCCTGGCAGACCTGGTGCTCCGTCACATATTTCAAAAAGAAAAACTTTGCTGTCAACTCACTGAAACTGGAGACCAGTGACACTATTAAATGTCTACATGCTCCAGATTTTTCTGCGATCAGTTTTCCCCTGCTAGCAAAAGTTCAGACCTTTTTGTTTTTGCACTAAAACCTGGTCAAGTGGGCTGGTCTGTGAGTGAACGTTCTGAGCTGCTCCTATCCCTTCAGTCATATAGCTTCCCCAACAAGAGCTGTATTGTGCTGGGCACTGAAATTCCAGTCGCTGGGAATGTGATAATACGGTTATGTGCAATTCAAGTTTATGGGCAGAACGTAGAGTTTGAAGGTAAAGTATCTCAGTAACAAGATACGGCAATCTGTCCACCCCAGCTTTTAAGAGTGAGAAGATCAGAGAGACCCTGAGGGTGTTTTAAAAGGAAATAAGGTCCTTCTGCCCTGGTGCGAGAAGGGGAAACTAAAAGGCCACTGTTACACAAGCAGATGATCTCAAGAGCTAATATGTCAGCTAGCTGTCTCCATTACAGCATTTTAAATTTAGGACAGCTCTTCAGGATAGTTCTTGGAAGTGTGCTTAGGGAAAATTCGACATGTCTATATAAAACCGAGCCCTTAAAGTCATAATGTGAGGGCGCTTTCAAAGAATTGCCACATCATATCCTTTCAGTGATTCCACATTTATAAAAAATCAGCATCAATCATTTTCCCCCACACAGTCCCAGAACGTAGTTGATCTCAAAGCATCAGGAGACATTTTCAAAGAATACTTTTCCTTCAACACAGTCCAACAATAACTTAAAAACAGCCAATGTGTTCAAATACCTGATGCTTCATATACAGACATTTTACTACAGGGATGAGACCCATCATTAAAATCTTTTTTAGTTTGCAGAAAGAAGTTACCTGTTACTGCTGTTTAAAACTCATTTGTTTTGAAAAAGGTAAAAGCAAAATGGAATGCTTCCAAATGCTTTTGCTCACTAAAAACTCTCCTCACTCTCTCTCCACAGGTGTTCCCCTGGCTGTTACAGTCGCATTAACACAGCAGATCAGATTGCCTAAACTGAGTTCTCATATAAAAAAGCTTCTTCTGTGCCCTGTTAAGAGTAAATCCAGTGTCCCGTAGAGCCAGTCATCCTTGATGACATGCAATACTGTTTGCATGTTGGAAACATTTTTGTATAACTATCCATAGATGTGCAAAAACAAACAGCTATAAGGTGAAGGATTATCACATTTATATGTACGGCTATGAATAATAAACAAGAAAAAATGATGGTGTGATAGAGTAGGTGAAAGACAGATGCATGCTTACCTGGTTTGACTTAATTTCCATTAAGTTGTCCAAGATTCGTGTAACAGGCAAGTTCTGTACAAACACAAACAAACAAGACTCACAATAAAGCCGACATAAATATTATAGCAACACCAATGCAAACATTAGCAACCACACTAGATCGTAAAAAAGCATTAACTTTGAAGCAGACTAATAAAAAAATATTGTCACAATAAACAGGTATTGACAATTACTTGGGTTAATTAAAAACCATGATTATTGATATTGTGTTAATTCTACACATAATCTACAAAATCATAAACTATTCAGCATCCATAAAAAAATTCCTTAAGAATAACAATAGTTACAAACCCTCTCTGCCTCCCTTAATTTGTTTTTTGAAAATAAAAGACAAAAAACTATTTTTTTTGACTGAAAGCATTTTTTTTTTTCAAATTCAATAGATAACACAATAATATTGTTGTTGTGGATTCTTTTGTGACATGTAAAACTGATATTGTAACAGCTCTGGCAACAACACACAGGGTGTTCGTTTCTGGCTCTGTTACCTCAGATTACCTCCTAGTACCATAGTAAATGCTTATTTTAACTACTTTAACCGATACCACTAACTAACCAAAATTCCTACAGTTCCCACCCTGATGTTGTGAAAGTGTTTACTTTCTGAAGAACCTGCTAGAACTTCTTTAGAACATCTGCTTTAGAACATCTGAGTAAGTGGACACATTTTCTTGTTTTGGGTGAACTATTCCTTTAATGCAGATTAATGCACTGCAGTCTAAAGATTGTTATTGGTGTATATACTCACATGCTGTTTCAATACTAGATTTTTCACCCCCTCCATCACAAACTGGGAGCCGGTGTTCATGACCCTCGAGAAAAGTCTACGAAAGCGACAAGCAGACCATCATAAATTTGCACCTGACATTTACAAAGTGATTTGCATTATAAGAACTAAATTTAGTGTAACGTCATACCCCATTGGTTTTACTCCACCGCTCCCATAATTGGCTGGTGTGGCAGCCATCTTGGTGAAGGCTCTAGAAAATATTAGGCCATATTATAGTTACAAAACTCTTGCTCTCATAATTCTGTTAAATTTAATGTAGTTACTATGAGACGTGTTATGATGTGTTTGTTGACAATGGCCAGAACTTACTTCCACTGCTTGATGTAGTTAAGTGGGGACAGGTCACAGCCAGCATCAAGCATTGCTTTTTTGTACTGCTCCAGATCAGCCTGAAGAAGAACAAAATCTCTCGGATGAAACCAAAACTTCAGCAGTCAAATTCATTTTTATACAATGAAGGATGGCACATGGCTCACAAGCCACGAGCATTCATCAGAATGAGATGAAACCCATTTCTGTTAGACACGTAACAGTCTGCACCGCAGGAACGAGTCAGGCCGTTTTGATGTCACCAATCTCATTACTGCCTCCAAAAAACAAACAAAATGGTTGTTTTTGGAGTTCGTGCAAACGCTTCGCCAACAATAATGTACTCCCGTTCAGGGGGACGCAGATGAAAGAAAGATCCCAGAAGACGTGGAAGAGAGTTCCTGTCTGACTTTAGCTGTCAACTCACTATTATTTGGAAAGTAAAAGCTTTTACAGCCCAGATTAATAACCATATCAGTGCGTGACAGCGGGGTCCCTACATGACTCATTGGCCACTGCGCTTTCTCTCCTGACAGGACAAAACTTCCAAGGGTCACTGCTGCGGGGTGAGACATCATCTATCCGTGTTTGGTCCCATGGCTCTGTTTCCTAGTCAAGAACTCATACTGTCTTTTGAATGGCCATTTAAGAGATCTTGCCATGAGCGGAACAATCCTGCTTTATCAAGGTACAAGAGCAATAACATTTGGCCATGGCATCAAAGAGCGTCAGTGTTCCCCAAATCTGCGCCGCATGTGTCCCAAAGGACAACAAAGCTTTTGAAGTCTAAAAAAATTCAGTTTGAGAACCAAGGCCGAGCTTTATATGGAGGAATCAGAATGGTTTTGGCTTGATGTGTCCCAAAATAATGAAATCCATGCATTTGCCGCCGATTATAATAAAATGTGGTGTTACCGAAAGTGCACATCAGGGTAGCCCACCACAGACGACACCGCAAGTCTGTGTTTCAGTCTTATTTGTATAGACATCCAAAGGTTGCTATGGGACTCTATGATCAATGGTCATGACCAGCTATCGTCACAGATTGTCATGGAGTCCCGGAGCAACATTAGGATTCCTAGATAAATACAGGAAAATAGAAAACAGATCAATTATTTGGGTATTATAGTTTGATTGAAGGCCGTACCTCAGATGGGGGCTGCTGGGAAGTGATGTAGTAGATGAGAAACAATCTCATCTTATCCTCTGCGGTTCCAGCTACCAATAAGGAAAAAACATCATTAAAATGCACTGTTCATTTGGATTCAACAAAGTAAACACGACTAGATTTTATTTTCCTCCAAAGCTGAAATGTGATCAGTAAATCAAACATTAAACTCAATTTGAACAATAAAGCACTGTGTATTCCGAACACTTGAACTGTTCGCTATCATGATAGTCAGCATAGTGGCCATTCCTGTGTACTCATAGGAAACCAGTGAACTTAAAGAGGACCCCGTGGAGATCAAAAATCCGCGTCCTCTCGAAACCTCACAATGCTGGCGGGAGAGAAAACAAATTTCATCCTGTGGTAGCATCACAGAGAAGCTTTAAAGTCGACCGCTTCCCCTTAGGGATGTGATGTATTTCAGTCCACTAAGCTGGAAAATGGCTGGATGAAGAAGAGGGGTGCGACAGAATCTCATTAATGTACGATTTACTCATTGAATTAGTTTTGTTTGATCTTTCAGAATGGGGTTGTTCTTGGTAAAACAAAATGTTGTGATTGATAAGGCCATGTTTTGAGGGACATGATGGTGTAGAACAGTTAGGCTTACAGACCAGTCAATTAGACAATAAGTCACATGAGGCCAAGTGTTACACTGATTTTAACAGGGTTATGTGATGTCGGACACAACGGATGTTGTTCCAATCAGATATTAGAACGAATGGTATCTTTATGGAGACTCCTGTAGCTGGACCAATACGATTTTACTGTGGGCGGGGCTACCCATTGTGATGAAATAGAAATCTTTGAATAATAAGTTATACTGTTATAAATATTTTAATGTGATGGCACTAACAGCCAATAAGCTCGGCATGTTTAAAGTGGAAGACTCACCGTCAGGATCGCTGATGATGTCCAGTAGAGATTTATCAAGAGTAGATTTACTCATGAGCTTCTCCTCATACTCAAAATACACATCCATCTTACGACTCTAAAGACAGACAGGCGCATTTAGAGTAAAATATGCGGCTCTGCCTCGCAAAATTAATAAGATGTTCTGAGAAAGCGTAACCCAAGAGATGAAAAACATTTTTCTCATGGTGCACTGACCTTGATGTGGTCCAAAACTGCTGTGGCAACGTTGGTGTGGAGGTCAATCAATCTCTTCTTCTCCAGAAGCTCAGGAAGAGAACTGTTTGGAGAGAGGAGCATGGTGTTATCCAACTCTATTTGTGCAGGGGTACAGCGGAAGACCCTTTGTGAGAACAATGACTAATATATATTTATAATAGCTCATGTGCGATAGGAGACAAGTGCCGGCTGTAATTAGATTATCGTAGGATTTCATAACAAAGTACAATTTTGGAGGGGAAGTCGACTTTTTTTGTTAATGGGAATGATCTACAAATGAAATAAGAAAGTCATACCGTTCCTTTAAGCAAAACATACAAAGTCAATAAGAAGACATTTTTCTTTCTCCTACCTGACAGCTGAGGTAAGTTTGGCAGTGTTATCTGACAACATACTAATGGCTCCATCATCCTCCCCCTCTAGGCCCTTTGAAGAAAACCACATATCGGCGTTACAGGTTTCTCATCACCGCTTCAGTCCAACAATGCCTTTATATATTATTCAGCATCAGCCCTAGAGCGACTCCACAAATAACAAACCGCATTCTTGTGTCTTACCATGATGCTCTTGAGGCGTTTAACCTCGTCCTCTTGTGCTCGATATGTATCCAGTTCCTCCTGCACGGCTTCTGCCACCTCAGGAAACGGACTGAAACAGTGACCAGAAATCAATTAAATGGTTTTCGTGCGGTTGAGGCTAAAAATAAGCCATTATGTGATCCGGATAAACTATTCGATAAAGTTCTGAATGCAGGAATGGAACCAAAACATTTATATTTATGCATCTGGCAGACACTTTTATCGAAAGCAACAGTCTATTCAAGGGACACGATGGTCTACCAAAACAAAATGTTTAAAATATAGTCCAAATATTTGCTAATACATATGGAAAATAGAGGTTAAAAACAATGACATCAAATGTACTGCTGCTTAAATCTTTAACTCTTCTGTTTCTCCACTAATGTTGAAAAGAACATTATCAGAAAAAGTATTTTAATAATTCCATTAAAAATACTAAATATTAGAACATTATGCCAAAAGTTAATAGAAACTAAAACAATACAGAAGAACACTATAAGACAAAGTATTTACCTTCCCTTGTGTTTTTGCCAAAATTTATCAGCAGCAGTGAGATCATAGCTCTTCTTGTTCTTTTTTTTGGGTCGTGCCCCGGCTGGGCTGGCCTCTGATCCCTGAGACTCCTCCACACACACCCGGTTCAGATGGAAGTCCTGACAAAACACATACAGACGTGCTCAAATTTGTTGGTACCCTTACAGCTCATTGAAATAATGCTTCATTCCTCCTGAAGAGTGATGAAATTAAAAGCTATTGTATCATGTATACTTGCATGCCTTTGGTATGTCATAGAATTAAGCAAAGAAGCTGTGGAAAGAGATTAATTATTGCTTATTCTACAAAGATATTCTAAAATGGCCTGGACACATTTGTTGGTACCCCTTAGAAAAGATAATACATCATTGGATTATAGTGATATTTCAAACTAATTGGTTTCTTTAGTTAGTATCACACATGTATCCAATCTTGTAATCAGTCATTCAGCCTATTTAAACGGAGGAAAGTAGTCACTGTGCTGTTTGGTATCATTGTGTGCACCACACTGAACATGGACCAGAGAAAGCCAAGGATAGAGTTGTCTGAAGAGCTCAGAAAGAAAATAATAAGACAAGCATGGTAAAGGCTACAAGACCATCTCCAAGCAGCTCCATGTTCCTGTGACAACAGTTGCAAATATTATTAAGAGGTTTAAGGTCCATGGAATTGTAGCCAACCTCCCTGGGCGCGGCCGCAAGAGGAAACAGACCCCAGATTGAACAGAAGGATAGTGCGGATGGTAGAAAAAGAACCAAGGATAACTGCCAAAGAGATACAAGCTGAACTCCAAGGTAAAGGTACGTCAGTTTCTGATCGCACCATCTGTCTCTTTTTGAGCATGGAAGAAGACCCAGGAGGACTCCACTTTTGAAAGAAAAACATATAAAAGCCAGACTGGAATTTGCTCAAATTCATATTGACAAGCCACGATCCTTCTGGGAGAATGTCCTTTGGACAGATGAGTCAAAACTGGAGCTTTTTGGCAAGTCACATCAGCTCTATGTTCACAGACGAAAAATCAAGCTTTCAGAGAAGTGAACACCATACCTACAGTGAAACATGGAGCAGGCTCGGTTATGTTTTGGGGCTGCTCTGCTGCATCTGGCACAGGGTGTCTTGAATCTGTGCAGGGCACAATGAAATCTCAAGACTATCAAGGCATTCTGGAGCGAAACGTACTGCTCAGTGTCAAGAAAGCTCTGTCTCAGTCGCAGGTCATGGGTCCTCCAACAGGATAATGGATAACCCAAGAATGGATAAGAACAAAACATTGGACTATTCTGAAGTGGCCTTCTATGAGTCCTGATCTGAATCCTATGGAACATCTATGGAATGAGCTAAAACTTGCAGTCTGGAGAAGGCACCCATCAAACCTGAGACAGTAGAGCAGTTTGCTCAAGAATAGAGTGGGCCAAACTACCTGTTAACAGGTACAGAGCTACAGAAAACCTTTGCTTGCAGTGATTGCCTCTAAAGGTTGTGCAACAAAATATTAGGTTAGGGGTCCCATCATTTTTGTCCATGACATTTTCATTTGTTTTATTATTTACAATATTATGTTGAATAAAAAAATCAAAAGCAAAGTCTGATTTCTATTAAATATGGAATAAACAATGGTGGATGCCAATTACTTTTGTCAGTTTCAAGTTATTTCATGAAAAATTGTCTGCACTTCTGGCAATTTAAGACTTGCTTTACTAAAGCAGAATCATTTTGAAACCACGAAAAAGAATAAATGACTACTGGCACAAAAAAACAACCCGGCGCAGACATTCCACATTTAAAAAACCCTTTATCATCCATACGGTGACTATAATAACTTGATCTTTCCATATATACCGCAACTTGGAGCTACTTGCAGTTTCCATTTAGGGGAAAAGTACATTAGCATTTCTTGAAAAATATAAGTAATATGGGCTTAATTTGAGGTCATATGGGTTTCTTTGGGATCTACTCACCAGCACATCATGAATGAGAGCTTGATACGTCCATGTGTGGTGAAGAGGAGTCGCTAGGTCCAAGTTCCGGTCGGCAAGAACAAACAGCGGCCTCTGAAAACTGTGGGGGTGTAGTGAAGTTATATAATTGTAAAGCCTAGAACTACAGTAAAACCAAAATCTCTGTTTTCTAGATCTTTTCTTAAACTTTCCATCTATCTATAGGTCTGTTTGTCATCTGTGTGTGTGATTTTGCTCCACCTGAACTGGCCAGTGCCCATGGTGTCTCCGGTGAACAGGCTGTTTCGAGCGTCCCGCAGATTCTCTCTCAGTTTCTTGTCAAGTTTCTGGGTGGAAAAAAGTTAAATCAGTAAAACCAATAATTCCAGTAGGAACGAGTTTGTAGAATACGTAGGAAATTAAATAATCTAATAAACCCAGGAATTTAAGGTGTTAATTTCATCTCACATAACACCAAGGCATTCTTCTGTTAGAAAACTAATCATCCCAAATAGCTCTCTAGCGAAAGCCAGGCGAGCTTGGATTGAGTCCCACATACAGAACAAAGAAGAATTTTGTACCTTCAGTAAAACAACATTAAGTGACAGTATCAGTTTGCACACTTTGGACATTTACAAATGCTGTGTAATAGGGTTTACTGGAGGGGTTGAGGTGATTAATAAATGACCACAGACATTCTATACCATTCTATTCACAATTCATAAAACTCTTTTTAACCGAGCAGGACAAAGATGTCTCAGATTGTTCATATAGAAGGCATCAAAGGGACATCAAATAACAGAAAAGTGGGTTACTTACCACAGCTACCATTTCTGCAGCATTCCCTCTTGGACATCGGATTATTGGGACAGCACCTATGATAACAGGAAAGCTCACTGTACTGCCAATAGGAGGCCGAATTAAATATCCACACACAGGCTCCCAAGACACACAAGAATGTTCAGTGGAGTTTAACTCATAAACAGCAATACAGACTTGATCATTGCACTTAGTTCGAATCATGAAGTTTCCGTCATATGAAAGTTTAGCAGTTTGGATCAGATTGACACCTTTCATCAAAAGAAAGTTGTTTGATTATGGGCAAGAATGAAAGCCAAATGTGTTCATTATTTACATAAATAGACTTGTGCCCGGTTTCACAGACAAGGCTTAAATACTTACTCATTTGCTCACCTTCGAGTTGTTCCAAATATGGATAAATTTCTTTGTTCTGATCAACACAGAGAAAGATATTTGGAAGAATGCTTGTAACCAAACAGTTCTTGCCCCCCATTGACTCCCATAGTAGGAAAAATTACTTAATCTTTTTTTTGTTCTGAAGACATTCTTGAAGAAGACATTTTGAAGAATGTAGGACAGCAAACAGTTCTGGGGCACTTTTGACTACCATTGTATTTTTTCCTACTATGGTAGTCAATGGGGGGCAAAATATGTCTGGTTATAAGCATTCTTTCAAATATCTTTCTCTGTGTTCATCAGAACAAAGTAATTTATACAGATTTGGAACAACTCAAAGGTCAGTAAATGATGACAGAATTTTCATTTTTGGGTGAAGTATCCCTTTAATAGTCCCATACTAAAATGAATATTTGAGCTTTCTAAACTGAAAATAACTTGCCCTGACATATGTTAAAATAGATCAGTGCCATTGTTTTGTCTCAAGATGCACACCAGAAATGTATTTTTCAAGGCATTTTTTTATAAAAGTGACTTAAATATCTTAATTTAACCGAGGCATAGTCCTGGTTTAAGATAAGCCTTGTCTGCCTTAATCTAAATATTCAGTCACTATACAGAAAAGCATTACTGCAGGAAGGTTCTGCCACCCAGTGGCTCTCTCAACACAAGCCACTCTTCATTCTTCATAATATAAAGTCTTACAAAACATCTTAATAGTTAAACAATGAGCAAACGTTGGCTTACTTTTGCTTTTCTAATTATATTTCATCAAAATTTCCTGTTGAAATACAAAAGTAAAAAAAATGACTTTGGTGAGGAACTATCTGTTTAAGTTGAGAGTTGAGTGGCAGAGAGGACAATTCAAACAAATCATAAGCTCCTAAATTCAAACAACCCATTAAACAGAGCGCACTTACAGAAGGATTAAAACTTGCTATTTACCAAGTGTAACAAAGAAGCAGAACAGGCTATCCACTATAGTGTCCATTATGGCCTCCATGTCGGTGTCCATGATATCTGGTTTGTTGATGGCTGCAGGTAAATAACACTAGTAGTGCAAATGATTCCATTCAGAATTAAAATAAAATCAGAACATATAAAGGAAACACTGTAGGTCTTTTGAGCAACAAACCGTGATAGGAGATGTGTTCTTTGTTTTGATTGCAGAGAATGAACATTTCATCTTCAAGAGTGATGAAGTTCAAATACTGATCAAACACCTGTGAAAAGGTAGAACAGATTTGAGAAAGAACCTTTAGGTATTCAGAAGAACTGAACAAATCAATAAAATCACCAATAATTATATATATAATAATAGCACCGTCAATAAAATAATGCAATGCCATTACAACGCTATGAAGAGTCAGGATATTATTTATTTTAAATATTTTAAACGTATTATTTAAAACTTGTGCTTAGCTGAAGAAAATAACCCTAGGGCATATACACCTAGGATGGCACGAAAGGAGGAAAGTATGGTTTAAATTTAATTTGGGAGTAACTATTTCTTTACAAACATTTCAAAGCTACAAGCAAATAACTTCTCCAAGTTCCTAACTTGAGTGCCTGACTTACTTTGGTCACCTGGTTTACTGCATTAGAAGCCAGAGCAGCACTTGCTATATCCTCCAGCTTGCTTCTAGAGATTGCAGAGATGAAGTTCAGGTAGTAGGACTCATAGAGTTGGTTTCGCAGATCCTGCAAGAAAAAAAGTTACTCTTTTAGTTTTAAAAATAGGGTCATTTTTTAACATGAAGGTTGACACTGGTTAATAATGCAAACAGTAATAGAGAGACAATAATCTTAAGGTTTACTTGACATATCCTGTCAATGTTCTCCTCTGTGGGCATTATGAAGTAAATGGCAGGAACATCTGGAATGGGATCGCGATCCGAGTGCAACAAACTAGAAGATGAAGCAAACAAGATGCACTGTAGTCTCAAAAGCAAATCATTCAAACGACTGACATTCAATACATTAACAAAAACATCCATTATACAAAATGTTACTTTTAAAACACAATGTTTATCATAATAAAGTATTAAAGATCCTCACAGGTGAAGAGTGATGCCCATGTCACGTAACTCTTTCACAGACAGCAGGGGAGAAATTATGTCTTGGCCAAAGCGATCGTAAATAAGGACCTTTTAAGAATAGCAAAGGATGAGTGTGTCAATGACAACTATAACTACAGAAGCATTACTGTGATACTTTAAGACCCTTGTGTAGTGAAAGAAGTGAGGAAACCTCTAGGTGTCATCCTTACCTTCCATACCGGTTCAGCTGCTGTGTTTTTCAGCGGTGGGGCATTGAAGTTGAGCATTCGCTTTAGAGCAGCTGAGGACAGAAACATTCTTTCAATATCAGAACCTAAAATCAGTCAGCCAATACACGCCTTTCTTGCATGTGTGCATAGGGTTAAGTAATTTAAATAATATTACTATTAAAAACGGCTTTCACAGCATTTCATCAAGGACACTATGTTTCATATCTCACCAGTAACATACTTCATGCAGTGCCCATATGCCATCCACATTTTATATATTAAATGCACAACCGTAAAACTTGAATAATTTTTACTGCAGCAGCCACAAACTAAATGTTAACACCCACATACTATAAACCTCTAAAAATATAAAAGAACTTTATTATAATTATTAAACAATTTTTCATTTATTATTATGATCACTATATATTAGGTTTCGCTTATTGCCTTGAAGCTAGCGTGTAACCACTGGTTCCTAAATCTCGGGGATATTATTACCAGCAGAGTTTATAAAGGAGCTGTTTGGCTCTATACATTGATCAAAACCAAAAGTACTTTATCTAGTCATACAAGCTGAACAAATCATCCACTCATCTGATGCTAACCAGTGCTAGATAACCAACACGATTAGCCTCCTCAGCTAGACTATCAGAAGAACTCGATTTAAAACGTAGTCATGTATGTATTTTAAATAAATAAGGCTTAAAATTAATTGAGAGTCATTCATAGGAATTATATCAACATTGTGGAGTGTTTCGAGATAAATTCAAACTTAGCAACAGACCTGCCTGTTTTTCCCGGACGGAGGCCGCCATCTTTACTGTTTATGCGGTGACGTCTAGGAAGGTGACGTGGCAACCGGCAAGTTGCTGTGTGTGTACGGGAACGCGCGCACTGAGAGGGGTCTTCAAAAAGAAACATTAAATTGAACAACTATTTTTTTTACTTTATACTATTATAGATTGTAAAATCTTTTTTTTTTTGGAATAGCGCCCCCGTCTCATCCATCCCTTAAACAGTTACCGTCTCATACTCACACCTCTCATACTCGTCCAGTCCAGACAAAACGCCACGCACCTTTTCTGCTACAGAGTGCAATAAGGCTTATTGAGGCGGTGTGTGCTCAACTTGATTTTAAACAGTCATCATTAAACCCAAGTTAGAAACTGTGAGAGTACCAGCTAAGAAAGTTTAATAAATTATGACAGACATAATGCTCAAACAACGACCTCAAAGAACACAAGAATAATATACAAATGGGAAAAAACATACATTGCTCGTGTATGATTCCTATCATTGGTGTAAGAGAAAACCAGCTTAGGATGCATGTGTAGTGGAGTAGCATTGATCTATTATGGGAAAACTGGAATGTGGCTAGTAATAAACAATAAAGTTGCAATTGCACCATCTTGTGGCTATCTTGTAAACAAGAACTGTTCATTGTGAACATTGTTGTGAGAAAATAAAAAATCCAGTTGCTTGGTACTCAAACACATAAACACTAACTACTGAACATTTTAACGGTGGTAAAACTGGTGCAACTCTGAATGGTGTGGCTGGTAAGAACAGTTCTGATCCCATTAAAGCAATGTATATTATTAGCCATATTTACATGAGCCTAAACCTAAATAAATGCCTGGTTTTCAAGAACTTCAAAAATACTTCAATAAACTCACTGTTATGAATCCAAGTTTGTAAAGAACATGCTTCATAGAAGAGGCCCAGATTTAAGTTTTGGAAAAAACAACAAATTATTCGGATGACTGGCTGACTTGTGATTGCTCTTTTATGTTTCTTGTAAGGTAAAAGGTATTTGCAGAATTGTAGAATACTGTAACAACCTAGACACCGTCATTCTCTATTTATAATTGCTAATACAATGATAGCTGGGGATATCAAATGACTGATAAATGTAAAAAATGGGTCAAGGGCAACATACGGTTGAGATAACCTAATAAAGTAATGCTAATGTGAGCTAGAAACAAAAAATATTGTTTAAATAATACTCAGTAACTCCATTAAATAAACATTTAGCACCATCGCAGATAACTGGGTAAGACCCTGTCTAATCTACAGAAAAGACTTCTTCAAATGTACTGCATAACAGAAAACTGACACACTGCATAGTCCACGTGTTTCTTAAACACCTCATAAGAGGGTAGTATAGGAAGAATGAGATGATTGACACAGTGGCTCTGGGGAAAGGCACAG
The DNA here is from genome assembly GCF_024868665.1 of Triplophysa rosa. Lineage (NCBI taxonomy): Eukaryota > Metazoa > Chordata > Actinopteri > Cypriniformes > Nemacheilidae > Triplophysa > Triplophysa rosa. The sequence goes on along the minus strand of NC_079899.1, from coordinate 14,933,566 downwards.
GAAGGGTCTGGAGAGTTTAGGAAAGAAAGAGTGGGTGTGATATTGAATCCGATGGCTGGAACTGCATCTGTAGCAGTAGCAAATGTAAGAATGTCCTCGATTGATGTTGCACACTGGCCCTCTGAAATAAAAGATGAGAGGTAAGCTCACTACACTATAAACACACAATTATACATGTTGGTTAGGGTAAAAACAAATAAGATATTTTTAACTGTTTTTTTACTTACCACATAATGCATTCTATTATAATAAGCGATAGATTATGCAACCCCAAGTGGCCAAATAAAACTTGATAAAACAACACAATGTACATGATTTGTAACAAACATACCCTCACACTCATGTAGATACTGTTCCCAAAAGTTTATGGTTGTGTTTTCTTTTGCCTTCAGATCTTCCTCCTCTGAAAACCGTGTGGTAAAGAGCTGCAGGATTGATTTAGCTGTCATCGTCTCCACGGGGCCACAGAAAACTGAATAGAAACTTTCAGCGCACATCTGAACCTCCTCAAAAACTCCAAGCGTCCTTAGACCCTCCCGAAACCTGAAAATAACAATAAGAACCTATTCAGTGAAAGGTTAACATAGATACACACATATATCTTCAATATATTTATAAGAAAATAAACAGACCGTTTAAAATGTTAGTTTACCCAAAAATGATTAAACTAAAAATTGTATCATCATTTGTCATCAATCCTGTAAGACTTTCCTTCTTCTGCAGAAGACAAAAGAAGACATTTTGAAGAGTGTTGTGAACCGGCACCCATTCACTTGCATTGGTTTTGTGTCCATGCAATAGAAGTGAATGGGTGCCGGTGCTGTTCGGTTACCAACTTTCTTCAAAATATCTTTGTTTGTGTTCTGTGGAAGAAAGTAAGTCATACAGGTTTGAAATGACAAGAGGATGAGTAAATGATGACAGAATTTTCATTTTCGGGTGAGCTATCCCTTTAATGTACCAACCTCTGCAGAGGCAGCTGTAGTCTGATGATCAAGTAAAAATTGAGAACATCCTCCACCAACATGTCTTTTTCTGAGAGCTTACTGACTTTCCGCCAACAGCCTGCTGCTTCCAAGTACTCTCTGGCTGACAGCATTGCACTTCTTAACTGACTTGTGGAGTTTGCGTCTGCAATCTAAAAACAGTGCTCACAGTTTTACAGGTGTACAACAGTCATTCTGTTTGCTAGAATCATGGCTTGTTCATTTGCGATGCTATCTTAAAACCTAAATTAAACAATAACAAAACTCACTCTTCTGATTTTGTGTGCCAAAACAGTGTCTCCAAGGTCTTGTAGTGTAGGTCTGTAGTCTGTAGGGTAGCTGAACAGACTGTGGTACAGCGCTGGAGAGAAGAAGCCCACTAGGGGACCACCATGAACCAAAGAGATGGCCAACAGGCTGCCGACCTCATAGTAAAGATCATCCCTCAGAGCTGTTAATACAATACAATTAGTTAGTTTTCAAAGTCATTTCAGTTAGCGTTGACCGAATTGCATAGGAGATTTTTTTAAAGAACACTACAGTACCTTGCGAGTTCAGAACCAGGTTTTTAGCTCCATCAAGTCCCCCAAAGACTTCAGACGTCTGCAAGTTGTGAACAAGACGTCTGAGGAACCAACGTTGATTTCTGAGTTTGTTGTTTAGTTTATCTTTGGAGAACTTGACAGAAAGTGTGTAGCAGGGATTAAAGTCACTTTGCCGCAAAACCGCAAGAGCTGCTTTCACCACCCCATCATCATTACCATCTCCCACTAACACCTCTGTGCACTGCTGCTGTGATATCTGACAAGCCAGACCCATTAGGATCTCTGCAGAAGTGGCTGGCAGACACTGCCTACAAAAGTAAAGAGCACCTCAATACCTTTAAGAAATGGAACAAGTCATGCATTCAGTAAAGGTTACTAACACAGTGATTGAAAAAGCATGATCACTGTAAGCAATTCATTTTTACAAATGTCTCTGCTGGACTGTTGCAACACCAAAAAGATTTGTTGCAGCATTTAAATATGAAATTATTTGTTAGTGTTCTATTCCTTTAAGGTGGTAGTTTAAAGACAGAATTTTCATTTTCGAGTAAACTGCCCCTTTAAAAGGGTCATATGGCGCCAATATGTGTTTTTCTGTGTCTTTGGTGTGATATAAGTTGCCCATGCATGTATTAGAAACGTAAAATTGGAAAAATTAAAGTGTCGGAACGAAAGATGCATTCTATCTAAAAGCGAATGCTCACCCAGACCTGCCTGAAACGCCTCGTGTAACCACACCCCCACAAATCCACGTCAGTTCGTGGTATGATTTGACTAAGACCGCCCAAATGTATATGCAAGTAAGGTGGGCGTACCTGTCAGTACAATTGCTTTGGAACCTGATGTTCAAAATATTGTAAGAGGCGATAGATTTCCGCCACACACTTGCAGTATTCGACCAATCACTACGCACTGGTTAACTGGCCAATCATAGCACACCTCGCTTTTCAGAGCGATGAGCTTTGTAAAAAATCTGCGCGTTTCAGAGAGGCAGGGCAAAGAGGAGATACAAACATGCACGGTATGTGGAAAATACAGCGTTTTTAAACCTTAAATCGTGTATACACATTGCATTACATCTAAAACAAACTATAATATTCGTTTTAGCCGTGTCATATGACCCCTTTAACATAAACAAACAACTGAGCTAGTACCTTTTAGAGATGAGGGAGGAATGAAGGTCAGAGATACATCCTTTAAATAACCTCTTCCTCTCTTGCCTTTCAGCCAGTGGAGATTTAGTATAGTTGGGTAAGGGCACCGAATCTGCACAAAATAAAAGGATAAAGGTATAATGTATGAGGCATTTCATGTCCAAGCATGCAGTGTTAGAACTGTATTATTAGTAAATATACATATGGGCTGATCGATAACAAATAAACAATAGTTTACTTTTCTCCTCAACAGCGGCTTTGCATTCCGCACATGTCCAGTCAGTTTCGTAAAGCTTGAGGAAGGAGCACCTCCGATGAGTTCCCCTGGATCCACAGAGCATACAACGAATAATTTCCCAAACGCTGTAAACCAAACAGAAATGTTTATAACAACAGAAACGTAACAAAAACATAAAATAATCCAATATTATTTTTTAATTTAATTTATTCTTTAATTTAAAGACTGACTTCAATAAGCACATAGATTACCCTGAGAGTGTGCCGTGTTTACGACCCTTTTGAGATAGACACTTGCTGGCATCACAGTGCTGGTACACTTGCAGCAATTCTCCAAAGGCATTTTCTTCTAGTTCCCAAGATGCATCTCTAAGGATTGTATAATATTTAAACACAAATAATATTAAAGAATTAAAAAGGCATTTGCATTTATTGTCTTGCCATGTGCAATTAAAATGTCCTTAATGATACATATCAGATATTAAAGAATCCCAGCAATATCGTAAAGCTGGTTTAAAAAAATAAAAGATGCATAGACAAATAATGCATCAATTATGCAATGTACTAACTGTAAAATGTGGTGCTTTTGGAAGAATCTAGTGGTTCTCAAAATGGGGTGGATGGCACCGGACGGCCAAAGTTTAATGCCATTTTATCACACTTAGAGCTTATTATAAACTCTTTCTAATCAAACATCAGAAAAATAAAGCCACCAACCCAAATAGCTGATGTTCCAGCATTGTTTAATGTTATATGTTTTTGGTTTAATTAACAATATCATCTTAAACTTAGTAGTCCTTTATTTGGGGGGGGGCACAAAGGGTTGCACCCTACACAAGGGGGCCTTAGAGTGAAAATTTTGAGAACCACTGCCAGATTCAGATATAAACGGCCATTTACCTCTCTGGTATGTGTATTCCCATCCTAATCATTTCTTGCTGGAACTGGTCTTTGTTATTGCAGAGCGTGCATTTGAAGAAGAACATAGCAGCACTGTGTGCATGTTGCTGCAACAACAGAATTGAGATCCAGGATATGATTTCCAACCTTGGATTATTAAATTCGTAAAGAATTATGTATATGTGCTAGGGCTGTGCAATTAATCGAAAATAATTGTAATCGTCAATTTTGGCCTTCAACAATTACAAAATAAAAATAATCGACGTAAAACGATTATTGTGCCGCATTCCATTTTGCAAGGATCATCTCTTTTCTTGTGGTATAAATCCACAGCGCACCCCCTTCCTTTACAGTTGTTCAGCTGTGCTATTTCTTTACATTTATTTTTCAGTTGAATTCACAGTTTAAAAACCAAGTTTTTTTTTATTTTTCTATGTTGTTTTAAAATTTAGTGAGTAATCATGTTACATAATCGGGATCTCAATATTGGCCAAAATAATCGTGATTATGATTTTTGTCATAATCGAGCAGCCCTAATATGTGCGTTCATTTAGTACCTGTACACAAGCCCTATGAAACCAGCTTCCATGACATGCAGGACACTTGAGCACATTGTAGGAGAGTACAGGTTCAATTGGCTCCAGACACACAGAGCAGGGAAGTGGAAGACTCGGGCTGGAGACGCAGGTCTGAATAGGCGCGTGCTTTTTACAGTAAGACCTGTAAAACCAAAAGCTGCCATCATCAGTATCTTACAAAAATATGATTACACCCCTGTGCTGGAATTCAGGCGATGTCATTCATGTTATGGCAAAGAAAGGGTTTATCTGCACACTAAAAATGATGTCTTGTGAAAAGACTCTTACGGAAATGAGTCTGTGAACTGGAATATAAACTCCTGCTCTATTCCACAAGGCATGTGGACCATCTGCCTGCAGGTTCTGATGAAACACCCCACTGAAGCGCCATACATTTTACAGTGCGTGCACTTCTGCAAGTGACAAGTAAAAAAAGTTTTACCGTCTGACGCATTCACGCAGTGATAATTGAAATTACGTAGACAGCCAACTGTGTATTTACCAGCTTAGAAGATCTGCGAATCTCCTTTTTGATGTCATTCACCAGAAACCCATGAATGCCTTCATGCTCCTCCCCTCTCTGAAATACCCCACTAGAGACCAGCTGTAAATTAATATATATTATGCTTGCAATAAGATTATGATTGAATACGATAAAGCAAAAATATGATTTAGAGAAGACAGATCAATGCGAGGTGTGTTATTTAGAATTCCTTAAGCATTCATGACGTTATTATTTTTGATCATTGTTGGGACCATACAGTCCATAGTAATAAAAATACACTCCGATTTTAAATTTAATTCACACATTGGCATGATTATGTTGATAATGTGGGGGTCTCTGTTAAATGTGCAATGTAAAATCTATATCCTGAAGCAAAACAAGATGAACGAGAGAATGAAACAAATACAACACAAGTATCTTCAATGCACAACAGACATCAAAAGCCATGTTCTTATAACACATATTGCACTTCTTGCTCTTACAAATAAAAGTGCAATGTATAAAAAGGTTCAAATACATGTAACGTTAACTTGGCGATTGCTCACCAAACAGAAATAGTGGACAGTCAGGTTTTGCTGTTCGAGGGTGATCTTCTCCCCATACTTTTCTGGACAGTTGTCGCTGCGCTTACAAAGACTACAAACTGAAGGACAAACAAACATGTTACTCAGAGGTAAAAACACCATCACGAGTTTATTCACAGAAATATTGTAAGGAAAAACTTACTGAGGTCCTTATCGTCCTTCATCTCCTTTATTTCAGTACTCTCCTCTTTTATTTCTTTCATAATCGGTTTGTTAGGCAGTAAACAAAAAATAAGCCTTAAGAAAGGCTAAAATGTTGACCATACGCAAGGGGTGTTACCACAGAAGCAACTGTTTGTTCTCGGCTGCTAGTGGAGGATTAACTTCATTGTTATCATTAGCTTTATCAAGTTAAATCGCTCAAGAAAATAAAATCATATGTTTTTATATACATTACAGCGTAGCCTACACGTAATAAAATATTCCAGAGCGCTGTGTGTGTGTGTGATGTGTTTAAATTTTAAATCTGCCTCTACCCGTGAAAATCCGCCTCTGCTTGCTTTTGGTTGGTTGATTTTAAACCAAAACAGAGGTTTTCCGGTGGGCGGGTCTCGCGAGACTTGCGCAAACACATGAGCGCAATTTCCGCCTGTCCTTCAAAATAAGGGTCAAGTTGGCGGACTTTTGTGGAAATATAAACCGTGTAGTTCAAGTTGGTAAAAATATGCTTTCTGAGGCGATAAGTGATACTTTAAAAATTGTTTCGATGTTTTAGCAACTTTATGTTAATACATTTCTAAAGCTTGATCTACTCTATTTCATTTGTTTAATAGACAAGTGTCAGAATATAATATTATAATATTTAGATAATAACATTTACATGTATAACAGTATTAAATAATATTTTAATAAACATTATCTTTATTCGGATATTTAACACGCTCTGTAATACATTGCACACCCAAGAAAATATGCTTTGTCGATTCCGCATGAGTATCACTAACCAGCAGGTGGCAATAGATCAAAACAGTTCAAAGCTCTGTCTGCAAGGACTGGGTCCTCCAAATTTGAGGTGGAACTAATGTGACCACTAAATTGACAACTGGACATTTGTAATAATTGGCTACAAATAAAAAAATGCTATTTATATTACATTGTCTTTTATTTATTTAATTGCTGTCTTTCATTAACGTCAGTATTTTGTGGTAGACTTCAAAACAAATTGAATGCATATTTGCAAATAAAATACATAGGTAAAAATATGAATATTCAATGGAAATGTGAGACAGTTTTGCTAATGTTTATGTTATGCTGTACAATTATATTTATATTATAGTTATATTAATGATATGCTGTTATGTATTGCAAGTGTGCTGCATGACCTACAAAACTACACAGTGATGAATAAATACATCTAATGCTCTTAAAGGAAAAGTGTTCGAGAAGGAAGTGCCAAGATTAACACTAGATCACTATCTGTAAACTAACCTGTGCCGCCCTGAACTGATGCCTAGATTTATTCATGCCTAGAGGTGGAATAATAATAGCAAATAATAATAAATAATAGCTAGGCATCTTGTCTGTTTTCTTGCTTGAGCAGATCCAAGTTAAAGGTCTTGACTTGGCTATTGTTTGACAACACATGCAAGGGGGTCCTTGGATGCTCTTTTGACTGGGATATAAGATTACAGGCCAAGCTTTTCTTCCCTTGACTAAATTCCAGAGGGAGTCCAAACAACTCCCTCAATTTTCCACACTGCATTTCCTCCCCGTGTCCAATTCTTCTCAGAGTTTGCATTATGCAAGCTAATTTAGCCAATTATGCACAGGTGTGATGCTAATTCTCCTCTCACATACTGAGCTCCCGACAGTAAAAATAGTATAATTATATAGCTGTCCCCGTGTTTTCCTTCCTAGCTACTGCAACAGCCTCTGTCTGACGAAAAACACCTTTTCAGTAACGGCTATCTTAAAGAATCTGCCATGACTTTCTTTTGAGCTCAACTGTTCATTGTTGTACTTTGCGAAGCAGGTGCGAGGCTGTGTCACACGTCATACAAGCATGTGAGACAAGAATAATGCAACATTTAATAATGTTACACAGGCAGCTGGCTAACTTATACAAATTGCTATTTTTGTCATTAAGACAAGCATTTTTAAAAAATATTTTTGTGTCTGAGTACACTGCCAGTGTTGTCAATTATTTTTTGAATCCTATTCATAACATGGAAAATAATTTTAGAGATAGGGAAATAACTAGTAGGTCAGCGTGTCTTACACATGCCCAACAAGCTACATAGAATGGCATATTTTAAAGGGGACATATGACACGGCTAAAACGAATATTATCGTTTGTTTTAGATGTAACATACCGTGCATGTTTGTATCCCCTCTTTGCCCCGCCTCTCTGAAACGCACTGATTTTTTACAAAACTCATTGCTCTGAAAAGCGAGGTGTGCTATGATTGGCCAGTTCACCAGTGCGTAGTGATTGGTCGAATACTGCAAGCGTGTGACGGAAATGTAACGCCTCTTACCATATTTGGAACATCAGGTTCCAAAGCAATTGTACTGACAGGTACGCCCACCTTACTTGCGTATACATTTGGGCGGTCTTAGTCAAATCATACCACGGACTGATGTAGATTTGTGGGGGTGTGGTTACACGAGACGTTTCAGGCAGGTCTGGGTGAGCATTCGCTTTTAGATAGAATGCATCTTTTGTTCCGACACTTTAATTTTATACATGCATGGGCAACTTAAAACACTACAAAGACACATAAAAACACGTATTCGCGCCATATGACCCCTTTAACCAGACTTTATTTACATTTTGATTCAAAATTAGACATTTGTTTGATGATGGTTTTAACGCAAGTGAAATGTTTCAACTGTGACTATAGGATATTGCAAGACAAGACTTAATAAGGGGTGGTGCAATACTTTTGCGCACCCCTACTATATTCTTAAATCCCCGGCCTTTTTAATCAAAGCCAGAGTGATAGCACTTACACAGGGGACAGCAACCTTTTCATTATATTCTGTCACTTTTCATAAGTTTAATCGACATGACCATCAACCCTGACGAAGAGCTCTCTCTCCTCAAGAAAAAAAGGGGAAAACCTAGATATTATTATCAGGGTATGTTAGCTCTGCAACCAGTCCCTGAAATTGATGGCTGGGGAACACTCTCCCATGAAAGAAGTCAAATTAAATGATCATGGTCCCTAGTTAGCTGCCCTTTCAATATACGAATTTCTGTGGGGAATAGAAATGACTCTGATCCCACTCCTAAAGCTTCCTGGTGCTCATGTATAACAGCTTGTGATATCTCATCTCGTGTGGCTCGAGAAAATTGCTGTCTACACAGGCCAAATAATTCTGTCTCTTTGACCTGTGGTTCAGGGAAGTCTAATTATCAGCTTCAGCGCTGGGCTCACTGGGGTCCCTGAGCCGCCTTAAAAGCCCCGGGCTGTCACCCTTTCTCTCTCCCCTCCCAAAATGAAAATTGAGTTGTCTGCAGAGTGATAAAATGTGTCTGCTAATCAGAAATGTGAAAAGATTCAGAGCAAGAGTGGCACGGTGACATGAGAGGATTGCATATTTCTTTTGCCTCCTCTCAAATTGTACAAACTTTCGCTAACGTATGTAATCACTTGTGTCTGATTCAGAAAATGTTAGCATGCTGTCCTTCCAAAACATTGGATGTCCAAATTCGCTGTTTTCCAGGAAATGGAAAAAACACTGCATTTTTTGAAATGATCCAACACTGTTGTCAACGTTAACAAGCACTTTTTAATACTTTTTATTGGTTGCATATTTGCAAAACCCAGTGACAAACATAAAGGGTGACTAATAATAATGATTTATATAAATGAAATACAAGGTTTCAGAGGGTCAGCGGCAATATTCTACTTTATCATCAACTAGTTGCATGACACATATTTTAATTGTTTTTTTCCAGATTTCTCTTATTTCAACATTATCTGTATTAATAAACATTCTCATTTGCTATACAACTACTAACTAATAACAACAAGATTTTTAAATAACAATAGCACAAAACATTATTCTTACATTATTTAAATGTTCTTTAAACCTCTCTACTTTGCAGTTTAGTTTGATCGGGTAACATCTGAAATGTTTTGCATATAACTAAGGATATGTTCTTGAAAAACATTGACACTGTTATTGACACTAGTTGTAAACTCTTAGTAGAAATACACTCAGGCAATCATTATTTGTGATATACTTTGATTTTAACAGCACATTTTGCATAAAGTATGATAAGCTCCGTGGAAAAGACACAAACCTTCATCATGGAACAAGGCAAAACAAAAAATTCTGATAGGTTTGTGTTTGGGGGCGAAGAGGTGGGGGGGACTCTTCTCATTTTCATCACCTTCAGGTCACAGGGTTCATTACTGGGTGGAGCTTTTTGCCGTCTGAGGCATAGAGGGGTATCAATAACCTCAATGTTTCACCACATAATCTTTTTTAAAGCTCTCTGAAAACAAACAGTGGATGGACTGCCAGCACCAGGACTCACACAACAGCACCAAGTCTCTTGACAGAGGTAACACATTTCAGCCGACAGTCCCTCGCTTACCTAACTGTAGTATCAGCTAACTTAAACAGACGTGATTTAATCGATTTATTTCTTTGTTTCTCTATTTAAATATTGCTTGTTTCATCTGAATGTAAGAAATGATGACTTCACGTAGCTGCATGCAGAAGCTCAGTCTTTTTGTGATACATTCTGCTGCAGGGCCTGAAAAGGTTGAGCCTCATTTGAAAGCATTTCAATTCAACCTTTGAACCCATCGCAGATGATTAGGATGTTTGCTTCCTCTCCCGTTTTTGCCAACTAACATAATTCAACGTCGACTTTTCCTGTTGCTCTTATGACTCAACAAACAAGAAAAATAACTTTTGAAATTGCGTCTCTTAGTTTCGCATCGCATTGCTTTGGTGAAATCTAATTTGAGAGAAAATGGCAACCCAGCTGTTCTTTTGATAGAGAATCACCAAAACATGGGTTCTTTCAGTGCAACATGCATAGTCCATCCTCATCTACACATCAATGAGCTTTTCTCTTGTCTGCAAGGCTATAATTAAAGCTCTGTGCTGTGCTAGGGGTAATTTATCCTCCTTCTCTGGCTCTGTGTTGAAATCAGGTAGCAGGGCATGATTGCAGTGGATGGGGTGTTGCAGGTTGCACAATGCTGCCGCTTTGTGTTCCTCGAGCTTGTAGAGCGCATGTGGATGAGCGCCATTAAATATACAAATTTATTATGCAAACAAAATGGGGTTAATTGTCCACATATTTGTATGAGGCGTGTAAATGAATTATACCAGGGAAATGGGTTACATAGCAACCGGCTCTGCAAGGAAGGTCGCGGTGGCGTTTTTTGTTGCTGGTAGCTTACTGTAGAGTGATATTAATGACGAGCTGTATCTTAATGACAGAGATATGTTGGTTTTATATGTATAGATTTTTGAAAATAGAAGGCACATATGCCTGCACAAATGCTATACATTGATGTCTTACGCACTGATTTTAAAGCATTCAAGAAACATTCTCTGTTTTTAAATGTGAGAACTGTTGAAAACTAAATAACATAACCATGACATAGCATGAAAATGAACAGTTTGTATCTTTTTCACCCTCACCATTTTCACCCTTTTCATTTTTATTTATATTGCAATAAAATAACAAAATAGACTGTATAGATAACTATATATGTACCATTTGTCTTGACATTTCCAGGGCTTGATAAAGACGAATTTCTGAAGGTTTAGGAGCTTTTTTATTTGCTAAACTAATGTTGACTATTGAGGAAAAGTGACAACAGTCCTTGAATCTTTTAAACACCCATTAAAGGTGGGAAGGGACAGAGATAAAAACAAATAGAAATGAGAAAATAAAGACAAGATTGATCATCACAAGCTCTAGCATAATCGTCTCGAGCAGCAGACCAGAGAAAGTGAGATCATTCAGCCCCACTATAATTAATTGCTTTATCTAGTCAATTAGGCATACATGTTAGCACCTGCACATTCCCAGAAGACAAAGGAGAGAATTATTTCTCAAAGGAAACGATAGCTAACTATTTTCAGCTGTAATTTGTTAGAATTTGAGCTTTAATATTTTGTCAAAATGTTTAAGGACAGTACAAATTTTACTGCCAGATTCATGGAAATATTTAAGAAATAAGCAGGGAAGGAAGACAATAAAACCAAGTTAGTCCATGCAGAATCACATTTACCTTGTGTATGATTGCAAAACTATATAAAGAAATACATACATAAACAACATTCATATGTGTTGGTAATGTAAAGACACAATAAAGTGTCAATTTCACAAAATAAAATCCTTTTTGACTTCTGTTGTTAGTCAGCTGGTTGTTGTTTTTTATCCCTCCTACAACAAACACTAACTTTTTTACCCAGTCCATGCGCTTTGCTTGCCATGATCCTGAACCTTTTAAGGTCTGACTAAGCAGCATGCTTCTACAGGATTAGCCATTCACTATTTGTTTGCCGTTCACTATTTTGTCAGAAAATATGACCACATGCAAGTATATAGTCCAGTTTATAACAAGTTTAACAAACTTTCCAGAGAGCCACACAGTGCAGCATATGTATTCATGAGCGAAGTTTGATTTAATCCCTACATGGCACCTCATAATTAAGAGTGACATATGGATTAGACAAGGTTAGTAAATATACAGTACATTTAAGATTTTCTTTGGATTTCCTGTGATTAAGTGATTGACTGTGTGGTGTCTCTCTCCAGCAGAGAAACTGGGATTTCGAGGATGCCGAGACCTGGATTACACATTTCATGAGAGAGGTACATGAAGATTTTAGTGGCAGAAGATGAGTCATTACTCCTCTGTCCTTCACTGTCATCTTCCCAGAATCTGGGATTTTGGGTACTCTTAGTATGAATTTACATTACATTGACATTTATTCATTTTTCAGATGTTTTTATCCAAAGTGAGTGTGGAAAAGGTGTGTTTTCAGTTGTTTTTTGATGGTTGTGATGGACTCTGCTGTGCAAGTGGAGATTGGAAATTCATGCAACCACTGAGGAACATGGGTAAAGGTTTTTGTGAGTGATTTGGTGCCATATTGTGATGAAGCCTTTGCTCATTTACGGAGCATAAATGGTGAGAGGGGATGTATATCTGTAAGAATGAGTATAGTAGCTATACAACTGGTACAGTTGTACATAAAAGAAAACAGAGTTGGGATATATGTTTAGAAATATAGAAAGATGAATATATTTTTGTGTTCTGTCTTCTTGTTGTTTCAAACCCATATAGCTGTTTTTCTATGTTTAGCAGAATCTTGTGCAGCTCTCTTACAGTTAAAGTGAATGGAGACCAGGTGAAAAAAGCACCACACAAGCATTATTAAAGAAGCCTGTGAGACATAATACGAACCTCTGATTCCAGTTGACAAAACTATAAAGTTCTTTGTTCTGTTGTACAAAAAAGAAGATATTTTGAAGAACATACAAAACTAAACAGTTCTGGGGCACCATTATAGTAGTGGTTTTCTTCCCTACTATGGAAGTCAATAGTGCCCCAGACCTGTTTGCTTACAAACATTCTTCCAAATATATTTCTTTGTGTTCAGCATAACAACATAATTTACACAGATTTGGAACAACTTGAGTGCGAGTAAATGATGACAGAATTTTCATTCTTCGGCGAACTATCCCTTTGAAACACTCAGTACTGTGGAATTATTTAAATAAAACTGCAGCAACAGTTATGAACAGCCTTTTACACAGCTATTGTTCTTGTACACAAGGCACTGTTGAATTGTGCTTTGGTTAGTAAGGAAAATATTAAATGTAAACAGTGTGTTAACAAAGCTAAACAAACATACGGCCAAAGTGTTTTAATGTAATATATATATATATATATATAGACATTAAATGATGTTTTTATTAACCCCTGACAGAGAAGCAGTGTGTGTATTTGTTTGTTGTCTGCTGTGGATAATATTGGTGTGACAGGTTGAAATGCAGTCCAGAAACATGTTGCCTAGAAACTAATAGAATGAATAACCCAATATGTATGTGTTTGTCCTAGTATAGGTAACCATTGGCAACAGCAAAATCTCTGGTTTTACTGATATGGTGTTTTTTTGCACCAAGAAGTATGAGAACATTTCTCTGCTGTGGATTGTGCATTCAAATATGAAATACACAAATGTATTTGGAACTTTCAAGGTATGATTCATAGGTTTATTTTTAAGCCCGATAGCGACTGAAACCTAAGTCTTTTTTTCTTGCTTTTTCTATTTGAATAGATTTTAATGTTTTACAAGACAAATGAATGTGAAGCTTTTTGAGTTTTTGTAGGGGTCATGCAAAAATGTTTTACACAGAAACAGCCAAAAGAAACCACTGCCAGCCTGTGCTTGTATACTTGTTAATGCTCCAGAAATATGACCCAACATGGTTATGAATTATACATGGGGCTTGTCTTTAGACCATTCCCTCTGTACATGCGAGGCTGGGGAGTGACGGGGTGCAAGCAGCTGGGGGAGGTCATGTTAAGTTTGCTCCACTAGTCTGCAAGCACCGCTCAGGATTATCTGGCTTTTGACATAAAGTGCTATGTGCTATGTCCTATTTAAAAGAGTAGTTCAATTTCAAAATGAAAATTTACATCATTTCATCATTATAAATATCTTCTTTTGTGGTCTGTGAAAGCAAAAAAGTCATACAGGTTTGAAATGAAAAGAGGGCGTGTAAATGATGACAGTTTTCATTTTTGAAAGTGAACTACTCCTTTAAAAAAAAGATTTTTGTTATTGTACAATTTCATAGTGTTTTGATACTCTGTGTTAGTAAAGTAATAATCTAATTCTAAATCTAAGATCATAATAAATCTGAACAACTGAAAGAACTTTTTAGTTTATCATCTCCATCAGCCCATCTGTAACAGATATGCACAATCTCCAGACTAGCAGATCCGCATCTGCTCAGTACTAGCACAAGTGTTGGAAAGGCCAGTCTCAATTCAGACTGGATCAATGGTCTTCTAATAGGATTATACTGTATATCCACAACCTTAGGTCACTCTCCTCAATGTGCTTTACTTGAAGGCTTGTTTTCCATACCTTTCATCTGAGTTCCTCTTCATAATTCAAGTGCTTTTGGGGGGATTACAGAGACCCATTTTCAACTTGTGTGATGTTGTTAAATCCACCAATAAATGTTAATACGACATGACATCAGTGGCTTAAAACCATTTGGTAGGTGCAGACTTGGTCCAAACAGGGGCTATGTTTTCATGCTCTTTTAATGGATTCACTCAGGCAACACATTACAGTGTGGACTTCAACAGGATGAGATTCTGTCAACGTTAAACGTCTGTTGAGGGAAGCTTAATTGCTTTAATGAAATATTGAGAGTTTTACTTGGGCCGTCAGGTGGTAGGGCTTGTGGAGGGCTCAAGATGGGGTCACTGGTTAATGGAATATTTGTTTTGGATACTGGATAAATCCTTTTTAAAGGGGAAAAAGAGCTTATCCTTTTTACTTAGACTGCTCCAGTTCGTTGTATTATGCATTGGTTGTCATACATTTCTGTGTAAAAGTAACAACAGTTATTATAGACAGTTTCATCGGGCGCACGCGTCTGGCCCAAAGTTAACATCCGGTCTAGTTATCGGTCTGGCAAGTGGCTAATAATTTAACTATTTATTTTATGTTTCATTTATATTCATATTTTACTATATATGAATTATATTAGGTTAAATTAAAACTACACTCTTAAAAAAGATGATACAACACAATCTCACACAATGCATACTATTCTATTCATACATTTTAGTATGATTTGCTTTCATGCCAGTGAGATTTAGGGGTGAGGTTGGGGATGGGCTTTAGTGTTGCTTTTTTCCAGTAATCAAATTACATCATACAAATTAGCCACTTCGTAAAATATTTACAAATTCCAGTGAGTTCAGGTTTGATACAAAAGTTCTTCAATGCCATAAAAGAACCGTTTTTGATTCTCCAAAGAACCATTCACTCCAAAGTCTTATGAGAACCATTTTTTTTACTTTTAGTCGAAAGAACCTTTTTCAGCTATAAAGAATGCTTTATAAAACAGAAAGTTTCGTTGGATGTTAAAGGTTCTTAATGTTAAGAGAAATGACACTGTTAAGCAATATTGGTTGCAACATTACACTTCTTACACGCTACTAAATTGTATCATTGTCTCTATGGTCGAATTACAGTTATGTACTGTAGATATTCAATACATTTGAATTGTACCTTCTAGCATGCAGAATGTAAAGACTCCTTCTTGATGACTCTTGATGGCACTTTTCTATTTTCAAGATTCATTTTGAAAGGTGTGCAGGACTCTTTTTAAAAACTCCTCATTAATGTATCTTCCATGATGGTCTCTGTCAAGATGGAGAGTCTTAGCGAGGCAGGGGGGCCCGCAGGTGGATTAATTTGTTCTGCCAGGTTCCTTAGGCCTCATGCTAATGAAGAGAAGAATACGGATCAGAGCTCAGGCCAGTGGAGAGCTGTCCAGCTCGTCTGATGCCCTGCTGGAATTCCTGCCTGGATTAACCAATGACTTCCCTACTTCAAGCCCTTATTAGGCAGTGTTGGTCTCCCCATGCCATGGGAGCAAACCAGGGTGAGCAGGTCGGTGAACAGTTTGGGTTACGGAGTAATGAAGCATGGGCGTTGCTCCCAACAACCTAGTCTCCCCCTATTCCCTGAACACCCATCCCTTTCTGTTTTCCCGAATCGGATGTGTTTATAATACAACACGCTCCAGAGAACAAACACAGAACGTGGAGGGCATGTGGATCTCTCCTCTCATTTTTTTCTCTGCTTCATTGTTGATGCAAGGGAGTCTGTCAAACACAGTTCCCGTCAGCACAGTCGTGAGGAGTTGTACGGCTTGCATCTGGCTAAGTGTGAAACTCCATCGTCTCTTTCCATTTCCGACAGCCATTGTTAAATCACGCCTTTTGTTTGTCGCCAAACCTTTGCTCAAAAAATCAAACGCAACGTGATGTTAAATCATTTGTATATTCTACTCGGATATCACACAGTTAGTACCCTTGACCCTTTGTACAATAATAAAAGATTTGCAGAGGATGGATAAGCTGGTTTACAATTACAGTGTCAGATGTTTTGCTTTTTTTTTTGTACCAGCGCGATGGTTACAGAACATTCTTTTAACACCTATGATATTAAAGTTTTCACTTGATTTAATTGTTGTAGACAACATATATTTAGGTTGTGTATATGCATGATTTCAAGATGATTGACAGCTGGGACAAGAGTAACCAGCGGTCTTCAGATTTACTGATGTACTGAAGATTATTGGCCATATACAACAATTTATTGTAGTAAATCACTTGTGTAAATCACCTGTTATTGATACATTAGAGATAACGGCCTTAAAATTGGAATACTTCGCAGTCATGAGGAAAATGTCAAATAAAATGTTTATTTATAGTAAAGTGTTGACTTGATCTGTCTGCAAGCTCTTCTGCACTTCCTTAAGAGTAATAAAGAGCGTGAAAAAGTCTCCACCGCATGGTTTTGTACACGTACCCTCGGGATATGCTGTTTGTGTTGGATCATGGGAATGTGTTGATACAGTTAGTGTGGTAACAAGCAGACATCAGCAAACTGACATTTGGAGTATCAGGGGTGTGGTATCCCTCTATCTCCCACTCACGTCAGCCCTTGGGGGTATGAGGCTGGGGGAAGGATGACGTGACAAGGGCTCAGCTCTTTCCTCCATCACTGGGGTTTAATGTAATCTATATAGCCATTGGTCTGTTTACATATCGGCCAATGATACGCCTGTGATCCATTTCTATTGCCAGACATAATGTATACACAAAGCACTGATTCTGTGTACACAAGACAGCAAGATTGCTGGGAGCTGTGTGCTGTCTGTGCTTTCACAGCACACTGTCGCTTTAATAAATAAAGCACTCGCTCCAGTTAGCCGCTCAGTGAGCGCCCCAGCAAAGCCACATTGCGTGCAAACCCGGCTCACTGCTTGAGCGGAGGAGCGCTTGAGCCTAATCCAGGCTGACATGTTACAGTAAAAGTACTTTATAAAATCAATATTAAATTCACAGCCTTTGACATCCTGGGACATCTAAGATAAAGGGGAAATAAGGCGTAGGGTAAATAGTCCTGCAGCTGTGTCACTCGCTCAAGGAGGAAGCCTAGGGTAGATGCAGGGGACCGCAGGGAGAATTAGTGCAGTGCTAGTCATGTTTTATACCAAGGTCTTGACATCAATGAAAACATTATAAAACGGCACGCAAACTCTGACGGGACATAAAAAAAGAGAAGGAGCCACGCAGAGGGCAGGGCTAGTCTCCGCCCATTCAGGAGGGATAAAAACGAGGCTGGATATGATGGTGTGGATACCATGGGATGAAAATGTTTACTGTGATACAGCAGCCCTGTGTGTTTATCCTCGGGAAGTTAATCCGTGTCTGATCGTATTGTTGCACAATTACAATGTCACACACACTGATTGCAAACAAACAAAAGTTTCTGGAGCATAAGAAATTAATGGGGCTTTATTTGCATTATGCATTTGGGTGAGAATTATTAGGGGTCATTTGCCATTAAGGCAGGTTCCTTCAAAGCTACAAATCCGAGCCCAAAACAAAAACATTTAGGGGTGGTTTCCTGCACAGGGATTAAAATAAGTAAAAACTAAGATAATTCTACTTAAATTAATCCAGACTTAAAAAATGGCTTTTTGAGACATTGCTTAATTTGAGATTAATTAGTTCTAGACTAACTATTCACAGACTAATGTAAATAAGGTCTAATTGGCTACTCTTTCTGGAGCCTGATTAGTTTAATACTGTGCACATACTGCTGACTCGAGGGCGCTTACAAAACCAGGGATGGAACCCTAACAAACAGTAGCATTGTGTGGAACTGGAGTCAATCATCCAATCAAACAATGGACAAAAGTAAAAGAAAAC
Organism: Triplophysa rosa; assembly: GCF_024868665.1. Classification (NCBI taxonomy): domain Eukaryota; kingdom Metazoa; phylum Chordata; class Actinopteri; order Cypriniformes; family Nemacheilidae; genus Triplophysa; species Triplophysa rosa. The sequence goes on along the minus strand of NC_079899.1, from coordinate 14,915,115 downwards.
GTTCTAAGAATTTCAGTGAATTTGAAAAAAATCTCTTAAAGCAAATTGTGTCAAACCACCCAATTATTGAAGACAAACAGCATGACTCATCAACCAAAAACAAGAAAAAGAATGCCTGGAGTAAAATTAGTAATGAATTCAACTCAAATGAAAAAGTAAGCGAAAGGACAGTCCAACAACTTCAGGTAAGATACTATATTTATTAGATGTTTTGTGTAACACAACACAGTGGGAAATATATTTGATTCATTTTCATATTTTTAAGGTCCTCTGGAAAAACATAAAAATACAGTTGAAGAGGACAAATGCTGTTGCTCGTAGGGAGCGTTTTAAAACTGGTGGTGGACCTCCAGAAAAAACATCAAATGATGACTTTGGAGACTTATGCTTTTTGATAGCCAGCAACCCCTGGAGGGTATCCCTGATGATGACCATTTGGACAGTTCAGATGGAGCACCGCTACAGTCCTCATTTGGTGGACAACATTCATTCAACTTGTGTCATCCTTACATTTCAGGAAATATGTAATGTTCTTAAAGATTGTTCTTTAATGCATTAATACAATGTTTTCCAGTTGATCACCAGATCGTGGATAGCGTGAGACAGGATGCAGATCAGCCCACTACATTTGAAGCATCCAGGAGGGAGGATGGTGTCACTAATCTGGGCCGAAGGACCAAGAGACGGACCATACATGAGAAACTGGCTATGGAATTTCATGAGTACAAATTAAAGTATTTAAAAGAAAAACTTGAAATTAAGATGAAAATACTTAATGTTGAGTTAGCTATGAAGGAGGAGGAGAGAGACATGAAGCAGCACCAGCATCAACACTGTCCAGTTCAGGGTTCTGGCATGTCCCTTTCAAATACAAAATAAAAACAAATAAGACATACTTTTCAATTATTTGAGTTTCTTTGTGAGAAATGCTGCAAAGCAAAAGCATCTCTGCAGGCAAGTCCATATCTGTCATTGTTGGCCTCAGCTATGGGAATCACTGGGTCAATGTCATCTTCTATTTCGGGATCTGGCCAGCCACGTTGTTTGATGTAATTGTGAAGCACTGCTGTTGCAATTATCACAATACAGCATCGTCTTGGTTCAAAGCGCAATGTGTTTCTGAGACATTGGAAACGGCTCTTCCATATACCAAACAAGCGCTCCACTAGGCCTCTAGTGCGGATGTGAGCTTGGTTGTAACGTTGTTGCTCAGGTGTGACTGCATGAAGATAAGGGGTGAACAAGAAGTTGGTCTGTGCATAGCCACTGTCACCAAGTATGATTCCATTATGCTGGCCTCCTTCCAATTGAGCATACAAAGAAGAGTTTTGGAAAACCCTTGAGTCGTGTGTTGCACCTTTCCAACGTGCAACAATGTTGGTAAACTGCAAAGTTGGAGTGCACACACCTTGTACATTTATTGAGAACCAGTTTTTACGGTTTCTGTACTCTTCCGCATCTGTTGTAGAGGGACACTTTATGGGAACATGACATCCATCAATACAGCCAATGACTCCAGGGAATTTACCTTATTCATAGAAATCCACCTTGTAGATGGCTTGTGCAGCAGCATCAGGGAACTTGATGTAATTATCTTTTAGTTCACATATAGCATTGCAGACTTTGTGGATTATTTTGCACACAGTTGGTTCACTTACACCGCACAAATCTCCTGTTTCACGATGAAATGTTCCACATGCCAAATACCTCAAGGTGATCAGTACTTGCAAGGAAGGGGGGATAGGCCTTTCCCTAAAAGAGTGAGGTGAAAGCGTTGGTTCAAGCAAGCTAATTATGTCATCTGCATTTTGTTTGTACATGCGAAACCGGTCACGAAAGTTGATGTCATCAAAATCATTCAGAGGGTTGCTCCTGTCCATAATTGCCCTTCTGTCTGGTCTTGGTGGTGCTCTTTCATTGTCATTGAAATAGTCCAGGTAATCCATTTTCCTCTGTTGCCAATGTCAACCTGGTTGCCAACAGCACTTAATCTGAATTTAAACATGCCTCTGGCCAGGTTTAAATTAATCCTTCACTTAGACCTAGACTAGCTCTGATCACCCTTTTGGAAATCATACTTTTTAAATCAAGACTAGGGAAAGTCTGAGACTCTTTTAAACCATGTCTTAGAAATACGGTTTCATTTAGTCCAGTTTAAATGTACATTTTTGTCGAAGACTAGAGTTTATCCCTGTGCGGGAAACCACCGCTTAATGTAAATTCAAAGCAAATGTTTTTTTACTTTTTAAAAATAAAAGTTTGTGATGTTATGTTTTGCCGCGCAACGAAGTGTCAATAATGTTTGTACCATGAAATACACTACAATGTACTCTAACTGTAATTTTACAAAAATGTGTAATTCATTTTTTTTTATGTTCACATATTTTTTAAATGCATTAAAAATGTTACATTACAGAAATAAACTGCAAATGTACAAGTTTGGTGTAAAATTACTTTACTATTTTATTGTACAGTTTGTTTACAGGATTTTTTTTACAGTGATACAAAATATCATAGTTAATAATGTTATATTTACATAATTTATATATTTATAATAATAATAATCAAATGTTCTAATAAAAATACAATACATTTTGGTCATTTTACTTATTTATTAAACACAGCAGCACATTGTTAACATTTTTTAAAACAGAACAAATTAATAAAAATGACTATACTGCTTAGTTTTGTTTGAATGGTATTTTCACATTTTCCTCTCAAAAAACAAACAAACAAACAAACAAACAAACAAACAGAAAATGCTGATAAGCCACAGATTTGTGCGTTTCTGCAACACTGTCAGAGATTTCGTTTATTTATTTATCCAGCAGGCTGGCATGTTGAGATACAGCACGGAAGGATTATGAGTGTCCTAGTTCGGCTACAGTAATTTAGTGTCCACAGAGGCGGACATGCTGACAGCAGCACTGTCCGCACGCAGCTGAATGACTGAGACTCTGGGAGTTTAATAGGTCATCAGCAAGAGAAGATATGTTGTGACAAGGATGCAAGTTGTAAAAGGTCAGAGGAGAGAGAGCAAGCCCCACCCGCTGTTCTCCCTAACTCAACAAGCTACCCAAAACTGCCAACTTCACAAACACAACAAACACAAAGTGCAAAAGGGTCTTTTGTAAATCCTTCACATCATCATTATTTAATAAGTTTAGTCAAAACTTTTGCTTAAACTATAAATTCTGATGTGTTTTAATTGGATTTGCTGGTTGGATAATTAGATATTGGCTACTCAAAGGCCATATCTGGGATATTTGTGTATTGGTGCACATTTCAATTTATGCTTTAATTTGGAGGATAATTTCACACCCCACTGCAAATGAAAACTCCTCGAGTGACTTGGTCAATGATTTCAATTTCTAAAGCACAAATGGTTAATTATTTTTTTCCAAGTTAAAATACAACACAATGTTGTCCTCGTGTAATATAACAGGCAGCTTGAAAACTGTACAGGGCGGTGAACGAGGGAGGTGGAGTGTATGTTTAGACACGACTGTGGAACATGAAGATCTCCCCAGTGTTTCTAGGCAGTTGTTTTCCTTTATTTTGATTCTTGCTCTTCCATGCGATAAGCATAGCTCTACATTTAGCCCTTAGAAAGCAAGACAAACTACATGTTTTATGGGTCCTAATGTAGCCTAAAAGAGGATGTCTATTGCCCCCAAAATGCACTCAGAGGAGAACAAGGACAAGAAAAAAAAACAAATATTGACTTAATGATCTCAACGTAGCTGTAGCCTTAACATTGTGTCTCCATAACAAATGTGTGTCACTTGCGTATTTAAAGTTACTAAATAATATTATAGCAGATCACATTACATGTTGCTAATGCAAGTGATAATCTGAATTACTGATTTATTAATTGATAAATAATCAATTAGTTGAATTTCAGTGAATGAATTTTACTTACTGTGTACAATAGGAATTTTCCAGACCACTTTTCCTGTTGCTAAACTTCCCAGTTGGGGAGGCAGATTTCTCTGAATGCACAAATGACCTGACCTTAAAATCAATGCACATGCACACTGTTGTCCTGTGTAAGAACTACATGATTTATAGTTGAGCTGTTTTTACAGAACTGACTTTAATTTTGTTATATTGATAATATGGAAAGTTTTATAAAAAAAACGTTTTTTATTTAGTATATAGCATGTTCAATGTAATTTTTTTATACAAAGCTGACGTCTTCTTTATTACCTTAGAATGAGCTATTTTTATCTACACACAGCGGGTCCCCTTTGCATGGAATTCGCCATGTTGTTTCTACAGTAGCCCTAAACGGACAAACTGCTCTACAGAGCATGTTTCATAATACGTTATCTCCTTTGGGTAAGAAGCGAAAACATGACGACATCTTAACCCTGTGTCAGCCACCGTATAGTGCTTTGAAAGGGAGGGGTGGAGTGAGCCGCTGGTTGCAATTCGCAACCTCACCTCTGTATGCCACTGAATTATATACACTGGACCTTTAATAGAAGTGTTCTGTGACTCCTAGGTGGTCCACAGAGGTAGGGAGTCTGTGACTTTTGTTTGAGCTCAAACTATTTTTGTAAAAGCATTTGCCAACTGTTCAAATTAAGTATATTACCCTGTGCATTACCTGTTTTCTTGGTTGTGCAATGTAATCATCATAAATCATTTAAATGCATTTTTATAGTGGTGCCAAGTTGATATACTGTATTTTTATACATTATTATATTTATTTTAAGCTTATACAGCTTCATTTTAAAACGATATAAACTGATTATTGTTATATTTATTGTCATGCAATATATTTGGAAAAAATAAAATGTCTGAACATGCAAAAATGTTTGAGTGAAGCTGGCAATGCTATATTTGCATAGTTCACTGAAACGGCAACAACGCCACAGCCCACAGTGACGCTACCTTTACTTCAACTTTGACCTCAGGGAGGTCTGTGTCATACTCCATCTTTATACTTGACACTCTTGGCTACACAGCCCCAAAATGCTTGTTTCCATAATTCATATGAACAGAGCACAAAAACCATTAGCTCTTAAGGCAGAGCATCTTTAGCTACATTGGTGAATCACAGCTCGTCCGTGCCCTTTTCTTTTCACTCTTAGGAAACAATCAGCACTCAAGCATGTGCTGTATTCTCATGTATTTAAACAATATTCAACCAGGTTGCATTATTAACAAGCTGTGATCGTGAACAGGTACAGTCCCATCACCAGTTACCCCAAATCCTTATGCTTTTTTATAAATTACACTATGCTTTAGGCATTATCCTTTAGAATGAACACTGAACTCATTTGACACAGAATTCTACACCCAACATCAGTGGATTTTGAGGCTCTTGTTAGCACCGGGACTTCCCTGCCTCTGCTCCTTTCTGTACGGATGTGTGTGTGAGTGTGCGTGTGTACGCGATTGTAGAGTGACAGACAGCTTGTTACCCTCAACCTGAGGCGGCGCCTCGTTAACACAACTCTTGGAATATGGACATAATGAAAGAACCTGGCAACACATCTCACTCGCTCTATTAGCCTCTCAGTTTCCTCTCTGGGAAACTGCTCAGGGCCTCCATTCAGAGTGGCCGCACAAAAGGCCCGATTCTTTAAATGCTAGACAGGCCCACGGACAGCTGGGTAGAAAATGTCACACAGTGCGTGGAATGCCCATTATCAGACACACTCATTTGTTATCCGGGCCCTCCAAACGTTGTCAATCTCCACATCCCCCTCCCCGTCATCCACACACACAACCCGATACCGAATTGACAAATCAAGCCTTGCGTGTGTGACAGAATATAATAAACCCGGGTAAGGGGGAGCGTCTGGTCCACTCCGTTCTGCCCAATCTAATTGGTTTCGACATCAAAGATGTCAGTCAACTCTAGCCTCCCCTTTTAGACAGATTCGCTCACTCTCTCGCTTTCTCATTATGCCAATGGTCCCATTAAAGGAGCCGTCAGTTCCCTGCGCAGGGATTTGGTGGAAGTCATAATTAGTGATTTCGTTTGACAGAGCAGTTCTGTCTCCATTTAGTTTTTAACACCCCCAGGCCACATTTTTCACACGCGGTTGTCTCAGCCTTGCCTATCGGCATAGGTGCACCTGGTCCGAGTCCAAGCTGTCACACTTTAGCTATTGTCTTTTGTACACTATGTTCATAGATAGCCTTGGGGGTTGAGTGCGTTCGGCTGATGGTTTTAACGTTTCATTCAGAGGTGGTTAATAAAGATGTTTGCTTAAATCAGATCGGTGAATATTACTCCAGGCACTACATACCATATAAACAGCACGATTTTAAAACAATAAGACTGTATAAATCACACCGAATGTTGCCTTAAAAAAAGAGATTAAAGTAGGCAACAAAAACCAGATTAAGATATTAACAATAATGACAATAACAAGCAAATAGTGACATTTTATACATACAAGCACATAGCCAGTTAAATGCCAACCGTAAAAAATCTCGACAGAGTCTAACTATCAAGATTTCCCCCCTTACATCACCTGCATTGAGCAATGAGAGATTAATTGACTCTTAGATTAATGTGCTACGAATAAAAAACACTCTAAATGGACTCTGAATACCACAATTTATCATGTCTATATTTTGTATTTGACAATATGCTGCTTATTAATAGTGAGTACACTCTTTGTGTCTGAGGCTATCACTCAATCAATATTCACAGATATCAATCTTTATGTGATACCCCCTCAAATTCCATTTCGCTCCAGGGTGAAAACTAATATTAGTGAAAGCCAAACTCAATATTTTACCCCTATGAAATGATGTAGGTCCGTCTAAGCTTTCCTGTTTCTTTAACTGCGCAACATGCCTAAGGTTAAAAGGATTAGTTACGGCCCGCGTCGATGGCTGCAGCCCCTCTATGAAATGATTCTGTCTCAAAGTTTAAACACTCTGTGCACTGCACAAACCTCGCTTGATTGGCAGTTTGCATCTCTATAGCACCATGTCTATCCTAGAAGCATCACCACCTGCTGTTGCAAGACCGCTTAAGCTCCAGCATCATACAATTTGACATTCACAGTGACGACGGAAAACATCAATAAATAAATAACCCAGACAAATAAATCCATAGAAATACTCATTTGAAGGTTCAATGAAGCGCTTTGTGAATGTAATATGCTGTGGATGCATTTCAAATGTAAATTATGGTATTCTGACACATTCGGTTTTTCATCTTTTCCGTCTTCATTTAGACGCTTGCTTCTACAGGCTCACAGCTGGACTTTTGTTTGCCACTCCACTCACCCTCTCTGCCGCTCCGTTTTTTTTAAGTTGCCGTTCAGACGATATTCATGCGGCAGGTTGGGAGGAATCAGCGTGTTAGGCCCCAAGTTCATGTGGCAGCGCTCAATGGCATAAGCCATCCAAACACTATTACATCAATTGGTTAAGTCATTCGGTTCTCGTGTTGGCTACGTTTGTGTGATTGGATGTTAGACGCTATCTGTTTCCTGATACATAATACATTATGTCTTATGAGATGTGACATCCATTATCCAGGCCTTGATGTTTAATTCAGATTGTTGGATTGAATCACAGCACCTTGTCGTATGTGAATCCCATAAAATAGACAGACATGATTAAATTGTGGTTCTGGCAAGATATTTAGGTACTGTAACACTTTAATACTGATTTATTCTATGATCACAATAACTAACAGTTTGGTTGTGATTTTTGAAATCCATTAATCCACTTTATGGACTAAACAACGAAAAAATATAGGGCTTCTCAAGAATATAAAATTCACATTTTGTTAACAAAGGATGCATTTTTACACATGATCTACTTTATTTATGCATAAATACATCCATAGGCAGGGATTAAGATTTTTTTTAGAAAAACAATCGCTACAGTATGTTTTCTTATGTTAGGTGTAACAGCTGTATCTGGCTACTGTATAGCTAAAAGCCACCGTCTCAGGGTTGACCGGCCTCTGACACCTGCTGTCAATCACAAGTGCTATATTAAGTGCCATAGTGACAAATGGCAATGTAACACTATACAGCATCTCTATTTACACTGGTACTGTACTTTAGGACCGGCAGGCTTTCACATACAATGTCAAATACCAACATGTTTATAAATATTTGGTAAACATGATGACCACAAACTACAAATCCTTAGCTTATGTACTCAAAATTAACTGATTTATGTACAAGATTTATGGATTACCTTGTAACAAGGTGTATGTAAACTTCTCACATTCAGGTGATAGATCATCACTCATTAGTTTAATCCCTGCATTTGTTTGGTTCATAAAGAAACAAACAGATTCATCCAATCCAAACACTGACTTACAGTCTAAATATAATTCATAGACCATCTAATTGGATCCAACACAATGTACGGCAATTCCAGTAGGTAACTGACCATTAAGCTAATTTATTTTCAAACAAGAGCTCGAGCCAAGAGACATATCCGATCACTAGTGGGCATTTGCTTCGCTAAAATACCATGACCACTTTATGCACGTCCGCTCATCCAGCAAACCTCAGTCACGCAATTGTGCTTGCCGTAGGGAAGAAATCCCAAGGGCTGCTAACACGTACAAATAGTTTTTCCACTTACAGGAATACATCAGAACACTCACCTCAATATCCAGCACATTCAAATGTCCACTCGTAAATTGTTGTGATGTAAGGATTTTCACATGTGAATTGTTTTCAATGTGTACATGACCAGGTGTGAATTACAGTTCCCATTTGACTTTGCAGATATTGATTGTTCTTCACTCATCTGTGTTATAAGTGCGAACAGAGGAACAGACTTTAACAGACAGAGTGAGCTGTCAAAATGAGGTTCCGGCACTTTGACAAAGACTATATTCTTCGAAATGTGAAGCTTTGAACACCAAAGCACTATTTTACAAAAAAATATTTTGCAGTCTATGAACTGGATTAAGATCTCTTATATTTTTACCTTAAAATCTGTTAAAATTACACATTTTGAGTAGTCAAGTCAAGATCAGATGTCAAATCAAAGCATCCCTCTCTGAAATAGGGGTTGAGACAAAAAATACACAACGTTAGGTATACAGCGCCTCCTAGCAGACAATGTGGTGGCATAAAGATACGTGTATACTCTATGCAACATAAAGGCTTTCAACATTTTCTTTTTAAATCATTACATCATTTCACAACTGATACAAATGTTAATGCAGTCTAGAAAAAAATATTTTTAAATGATATCAGTCACTGATTTCAAGGGGACAGTGTTTCCATCAACGCATGCTATGCCTCATTTCGTCTGTAGATGGCAGTGCTCAATAAAGTTTCACCCTTCTCACCGAGAGCTGCATCGACTTCAGTCCGTTTTTGCAGGAGAAACCTAATTATACACGTTTCTTTTGAAACTCTTGACACATTAATATATCATCAAAATATTTTTCGCTCATTAATATGACTTGTTTGTGTTACTGCTTACTAATATCTTGTGCTGTTAACATGCCTATTAGAAAAGGCATTTGGATTAAATTTGATTTTACACAAGGCAAAACTCACTTGTCAATTAGCCTGTGACTGCATAGGTGTTTTCGACAAATAAAAACAACTTAACAAACACGCCGCCGTGCGTGGCATTTGAGGCTAATTCAGACCAAACATTTAACTTACTTCATTTGACTGTATTTATGCGTCAAAGTGGTGAAATTAATGTTTTAGAGGACTTTTCACAGCATCAATTCTTCCCCGGGGGGTTATTTTCTTACCTTTTATCGTCACCCCAATGGCGACCCCGTGCATGACGGCAAGGAATGTCATCAAACGTGGTAAAGAAAGAGCGGGAAAAAGCGAGTGCGAGAAGGGCGGAAACTGTGAGGGGAATCGAGCATTGCTAATTTAAAGAGGTAAAAGGGTTTGTGAACTAGCTGTTGAGAATAACATAAAATATACTCCTTATTGTTGACTTTCAGAGACATTGCACATGTGAAACGGCGTAACGTGTAAGATTCATACTTCAATTTCACAGTCATTTTATGGATGAATGGCGCATTAGCTTCGGCAATTATTTTGTTCTAAGTAGTTCATCTAGGCCCGTTTGGTAAGTTACCCGTTTGGTAAGTTACCCGCACGACTACAATGTCTCTGTCATGACTGTCAATGTGTATTTTGTTTATAGACGCATTTATAGATAGTTATAATTGTTATAGACTAAGCTAAAGCTAGGCTATAGACCTTTTTTATGGTATGTCAAAGAAAGCGTCACCATAGCAACATCCCAAATCTTCAACTGCTCTCTTTGCACGCACACACATCCCGATTCCCGCAAAGGTTTGTTTCTGTCGAGATTTGTTGTTGGTCCTCTCCTGTGTTGTTTGGCAGTTGCACTGTACATTTTACGGCATTGTTTGTCTCACTCATTGTCTTCATCACGCTCACAGATGCTGCGCGGTGTGTTAGTGTGTGTGCACGAGCGTGAGTGTGTGTTACTTGCGGTTTTTAAACTGTTTTAAAAACGTGTGATTTGATGGACAGTTGTTTGTCCACATTAGAAAACAACACTGCTTGTTTTCCATGATCTCCACATCATTTTTTAAACGTCTGCCTTCATTGCGAGAAGCCCAGGGGAAAAATCTCTTGTGTTTACTGATATAAGACTAAGCCAACAAAGACCAAATAGCTGCTGGTAAAGATGTTTATTTCTTTTAAAGTACATTTTTGCGAGGCGAGAAAGGTACAGAAAGATTGATGCATGGTATGGAGTATTTACAGCAACGTGAGTGTATGTTTGTGTGTACGATCTGTGTGTGTGTGCTGTTTTGGAACAGAGATCCCACTGTGCTAAATGACCTGTGACTGAAGTCTTTCATGTCAACCCATGATTCACACTGAGCCCCCACGTCACAGTGAACACACATGCTCAAAATGTAGACTTCCTACTGACGCCATACTCCGGCCTACTCCGGCATACGCTTACTCCTACACGCGTACGCAAGCTGAGCGCACATCAAAAATATTGTGATTCAGTATTGCTCGCAGACATTTCCCTTAATGCATACAATAAATGATTACTATTTTGTTCCACCTCTCCGGTGTTTTGTTTAATTGGTAAAGAAAGTGAAGGCGGACTCCAAACAGATAAATGAGACATGTAACTGGTTAATCCTCGCTGACACTACAAACCTGAATAAAAACACAACATCCCAAATTCTCTGTCCTCTCGTTTACATCAAACAGAATAGTGTTGCCAAATTCCGCTTTATTAACGTACGCTCTTCTACTACATTAAACAGCAACATGTTTTTTTTTATTTAGTCCCCTTTCCTTTTCTCTCACCATCTGTTAAATCATGGGGGAAAAGGGGAAAAGTTGGGAATTAACAAGTTTCCACATGTTGCAGGTGAAAGTGGCACAATTTTTAATTATACCTGGACTCGACTAATTCCAAATACTTAATATAACAAATGGCAAATCAGCTCCTGGCTGCTCCCTGGATAATTGGGACTCGTTGTACTCGGTTTCTTTAGCGTCTGTTACATTAATTAACACCGCAATGAACTCAGCCACAATATGTTCTGTATTTGTTCAGATTGATTCCCCTGGTAGCGTCTGTGAAAGGTGGGAAAGTGCAGGACTATGAGGCTCTAACCTGAGCTTCATTAGTTCAGCTCACAACCCACTCGGCCTGCCACTTCTTCTGTTGAGCTCTCTAGCTCACATATACAGTTTATGTTTGTGCTGTAAAAAATGCCCGTGAAATTAACAGTGAAATTCTGTAGTTTTCACAGAAAAAAACCTGTTGTCAGAAAACTTCCGTAATAATACGAAAAAACACTAAAATTATCTGGGAAATTAACAGTGAAATTCTATAGATTTTACAAGGAGTTTTTTTTTCAACTCCACAAACACTATTACCACCTTCACTTACAGACACCACTGTCACTTTATTTTTGTTGTTTGTCTACAAAAGTTCTTATTGAGAGTTAACACAAGTTTACATGTTGATGGTTTTTGTCAATCCGTTCTCACTCCCGACTCGTCACATATTTACGCTCGGTCAGCGCCCCACGGCGTCACTTTTGAACGCGCAGAGTACCCCTTTGGCGTCGTTTTTAGACGAACGGGGAACTGCGTTGCTGTTTTCTAAATGCTCCAGACCGAGATGCGTGCAATTCTTAGCATTTCATAATTATTTATGGTTTTAATATTTTGTAGCACCCAACCTCACCCTAAACCTAACCACTTCTCAGCCATATAAAACAGCACGCGAATAAAAGTACAGTCACGGGTATTTATTGCACAAACTGACCAAAAGCATTGCAAAATATAAAAAACAACTCGTTTCGAATATCTTTTTGCACCAAAGCCGTACGATAACTTTACTACATGAAGATGCCGTGCACGGTGCATGTCCATGAAATGCACGAGGTCGGCACCCATTTAAATATAAACCGGAATAGCTAGATGCAGTCGGTTGCGGGAGCCAATACCGTTTCACGTTCAAAGCCAACGAAATGACGCGTCGGTCACGAGATACGGTACAGCCAATGGCATCGAAGCTGACGTAACTTCCTCTGGCGGCAAATTTTGAACGTCGTTCTTCGCTGGATTTGAGATTTACGGCTGTCATGACGGTGGTCGCTTTCGCATCTGTTTCTCATACAAATCGATCGTTTCGCGTTGGTACCCTTGGAATATCAGTATCTTTGAACGACATTGTGACTGCTTGTATTATGTGTTTTATATTACGATAAATAAACTGTTACATTACTTGCTCGTCTGAATAGTGTCATGTAAACACAATTATCCTGGCCATTAAACTTAAATGAAACCCCGAAACATCATCATTGCAAATTATATCTTATCATATATTTTCATAATGATGGTGAAATTCGCGTGCCCTTCACGTCGAAAAACGACACCAAAGGAGTGCCCTGCGCGTTCAAAAGTGACGCCGAAGGGACATTCTAAAACGCTTAATGTGAAAAACGCTTAACGTACCTAAACAGCGATCAAGGAAAACCAAATTTCTGTCAAACCTTCCTTGTATTAAACACTTGCTGCTGTCAAAAGAACGACCTCTTGGTCCGCGGATAAAGTGAATAATATCACGTTAATTTTTTTTCACGTTAAGCGTTTTAGAATGTCCCACGCCGAAAGGGCTGACCGAGCGTAAATATGTGACGAGTCGGGAGTGAGAATGTGTTGTTTTTGTTGAGTCACCATAATATGGAGCGATTTTAGTCTCATTAATTATTCACGCGTAAAACAAGATACACGCTTGCGTAAACAGTTTCACATGAATAAAACCTAATTTACGTGCACAAAGTATAAATATACATAAACAGCACAGTTCTTATGCAAAATAGTTAGTTATTAAGATACATTAAAAACACATGCAGAAATCCACAAGAAACATTTATGAATATACTGACAGAAAAAAAGAACAGAACGGTACGTTTTAGAGAAGATGTTTATTGCACATATCTTTTGATCATTTTATATTTCTTCCTATAATACAACATATAACACGTACATCATGCATTTGACTGATGATCCGGGAAGTGGTCACGTAACGTTAAAGACTCGGTACGTTTTAGAGAAGATGTTTATTGCACATATCTTTTGATCATTTTATATTTCTTCCTATAATACAACATATAACACGTACATCATGCATTTGACTGATGATCCGGGAAGTGGTCACGTAACGTTAAAGACTCGGACTCGAAGACTCCGGTACAGGCTGCAGGTTTGCCTGCGGAGCTACCATTTGACAAAAGAACAAAAGGGCTCGGACCCGATGACTCGAGAGACGAACTAATCATTTCTCTTTCCGGTATAAGGACTCGGACCCGATGACTCGAGAGACGAACTTCATTACTGTTTCTGGTACAATGTTGCACATGCGCGGTCAACACAAAATGAACGAATCACTCGCTGAGACACTCGTTACTCCCGAGTCATTTTAAAGATTTGTTCAAAAAGAACGAATTGTTCATGAACGACCCATCACTATTGCAAACCCAAATTAGTGAGAGAATTGTGCCAAAAGTGTAAGCGCAAGCGAGACGGACCGTACACATCGGGTTATTGCAAGAAACAGTTTTCGCCTGCGTAGGCATGACGTTTGCAACAGATTTATTTTACATACACAAAGACAGGTTCTGCGCGATGAATCCGTTTTGCAGTTCATAACACCGTTGTGTTTGCACACCTCTGTTTACAGACTCGCAATGCTTTTGGCCGTATTTCAGCACAAAAAACGTCTCAAAAGTGTAAGCATGGAAAAAACGGAGGTCAGAAGAATACAGATCATAATTATTTGACGTAATATGAAGTTGCCGTTTCACAACACATGAATTACGCTTACGAAAAATGATACAATGCTGCAAAACTTCGCTTGCAGCTTGATTTACACCTTTACAAAAGTTTTTGCGAATGCACATTTATTTTATGCTTGCAAATTGCAATGTCACGTACGCTTTTACAAATGTTATCCTGCACATGCAAATCTTTTAGGCATGATTTTACCTTCATAGCAAATCGTCACTCACGTGTGAATCGCCTTGGATGTGTGTGTGTGTGTGTTTTGAGACTCTCTTGGCAGCGCAACCCCTCCCACGTGGGTTGTCGTACTCTTTAGCCAATCAGATTGAACCTTACCATTCAACCAATCATAAACGCGGAGAGCACAGGACTCAAGGAAAACGGCTCTGCGCACCTTTTGCGCAGTTTGACTTACTTCCTGTGTTGCCAATTTAGTGATTTTTCAGCACCCTTAAGCGAGATATTTTCCAAAAGGCGGCTAGCTACAAATCTATGCGCCCATACAAAACAATGTTTCCAAGAACTAGTCATTTATTGTCCTTGTTCATTTAAAACATACATTGTATGGACATACAAACATAAACACATCTCATCTATCAAGCACAGTTTGTTACCCAGACGGATTTTAGCAGTTCAGTGGAAGTGACTGCTGGTTGTGTAGGTTTTAAGTGGTCATGTTCACTCACTATTTCATACTTTTTTCTACAAAATAAGTTAATAAAAACAGATTTATTGCGTGGCTGTATTATGTTTTAATACAGCATCACAGCTCAGAGCGTAGATTAGCGAAGCTGTACAAACGAGCCTTTAGTGCTAAAGGGCTCAGCATACTACATTCGAAATCGAAAAACGACCATCTGTGACCTGATTTCGAACAAAATCTGGTCCAAACGACAATTCGTTTCACTAGTTCGCAGCAGCAAACCAAACAGAACTCCCTGGGAAAGTTCGTGTTGGCCGGTAAACACCCTCGAGCCACCATTGGTCCATGGTCATTACATAATAGGTGGGTGTGTTGTTTGTGTGGCCACGTGCGCAGAGGCTATTTGTTTACATCATGTAAACCCCGCCTCCAGAAACAAAGGGGTGTTGGATTGTTCGAAAACACTATACCATCTCTCAACGTTTTCGAGCTTTATTTTACCCCGAAACGCAGAACGAAAGCGCAATTCGCCTGGACTATGCTGAGCCCTTGAACACTAGTGCTCCTTGAGTTCTGTGCTCTCCACGATTATGATTGGTTGAAAGGTTGAATCTGATTGACTAAAGAGTACGACAATCCACGTGGGAGGGGTTGCGCTGCCAGGAGAGTCTCAAAAAACACACACACACATCCAAGGCGATTCACACATGAGTGACAATTTGCACATTCACATAACACGATAAACGTGTACATTTTAAACTTTAGAAATATTCGTGCACAATCGTATGTTTGCGAAACATACTTTATGAGAAAATAGTTTTGTTTTACGCATGTGAATTGCTTTTTGTAAATGTATATTTATACTTTGTGCAGGTAAATTAGGTTTTATTCATGTGAAACTGTTTATGCATGTGTGTATCTTGTTTTATGCGTGAATAATTCATGAGACTAAAATCGCTCCATACCATTATGGTGATGAGTGTTTGCTTTAGTTGGGATCTTGACCCTTTTCTATTTATGTTAAGACTTTCCCTAGTTTTTATAACTATGTGCTGAAACAGAAACAAGTGGGAAAAAATCTATGTAAAATTGATTTCATGTCATTTTTTTGTTGGTAGTGTCTGCAGGTCTGCATTTGATGAGTTTCCTTTTTTAGAGTTTAGGTACTGATTTAAAGTGATTTTGTCATCCTCATTTATGTTACTGTATGAAATTAAATTATATTCTTAAGGTCTTTAACGACACATCGTCGTGCACATGAAAAATGGACTAGCAGACATCAAGAATAAACCTGTTTGTTTAGAATAAACCTGTTAGTTTACTGGCAACCACAGCCGCTGGTATTTTTCTGTAAAAACTATGTAACATTTTTCACAGTATGTTGGTGGTGCAGCACTGACCAAGTCAATTCTAGAATGAATTACATGCAGTGTGTTAAATGAGATCTAGTAAGGCTTATTAAATATTTCTCCTTTGTGGTAAAACCCAAAATACATGCTTATCTTTGTCTGTAATAGGCCTAAATGAAAACAAGTACAGTACTTGTCTTTGCAGAATATAGGATTTATTAAAGGCATAGTTCACCCAAAAATGAAAATTATGTCATCATTTACTCAGTCTCAAGTTGTTTTAAACCTGTACACATTTTATTGTTTCGCTGAATCTTTCCGTTGTAAGAGAAGATATTTGGAATAATGTTTGTAACCGAACAGTTCTGGGGCACCATTAACTTCCATAGTAGGAAACAAAACTACTATTGTAGTCAATGGTGCCCCAGAACTATTTGGTTTCCTGCATTATTCTAAATATCTTCTTTTGTGTTTAACAGAACAAACATGAGGATGAGTAAATAATGCCAGAATTTTTATTTTTGGTTGAACTATCCCTTTAATAAATGATCAACAGAAAATAAAAATAAGTGAAATAAGTTTTTGTCATAATAATAGTACCACAAAGATGAAAAAAAATCACTAAGATCTTGTAAATTGAGCGAATTGTTCATGTTCATTGGTTATTACAAGAATGTATTATCTGACAGTTATTTATTGCATACTACTAAGGCAGAAAAGTGAAATTGTTAGTTGGATATTCACCCACCCCCCATTTTCTTTTCCTCTCTCTCTCTCTCTCTCTCTCTCTCTCTCTCTCTCTCTCACCACACACCTAGAATAATTATCCAGATCTGTGGTTGAGATTGTCCTTCTGTCGACCAGCAATGTCTGCATTAATGGCCTCTCTTTCCCTCCTCTGGAGCCTCTCTACCTTTTTTGGATTAATTTCTGCTAACCATTCTTTCTCGTTCTCCCTCTAAGAGGATTGCACAGATAAGGCTGTTGTACGCCCACACGCAAAATCTCCTGTCTCCTCCCTTACGCGTTACAATGAGAGATAATGGTTAAGAGACAGGATTTTGAAAATGAATGGCTTTATATTCCATAAACACATTCAAATTAGTTCTTTTTTTGTGTGGTGTGTTAGTGTGTCTGTATGTGACGACAGGGTATGTGAAACAGAAAATAAAGAGAATGAGAGGGAAAGAAAGAAGGAAGAACTACTGAGTGTTTTATTAAGGTTTGTGTTTTTAAAAGCCCAAATCCCAAAATATACAGAAATGCACCACTCCTTCATTTTTACATATCTTTCTTATTTTTATGAATGTCAAGTTACTCTAATTTCTGATCGTTTATCTTGTTTGATTTTATGCCACACCATAATAACACCAATGTTTTGCGGAGTTTTTTATTTTTGTTTGTGTCAAGAAAAATGCTGTACCACAAAATATCATCACTGTATTGAATAGACTTTTCTGCCACATTTGTCTCAACTAATTTCCACATTTCCAGCATTGGCTGAATTTTAAAACACGATTATTGCATAATCAATACAGCAAGAACATTATAAACCTATAAATCAGATTTTACATCTTTTTTTTTTAAAACTTTCACACATGTATAATTAAGTCTTAAAGATGTCTCTGTTTTGATACAATATGCACTATGAAAAGTGCTACAAACAAATGTGAACTGATCTAAATTAAATTCTGTTGGATCCAATGTAATTTATGAATTAAAATAATGCTATTTTACTTGCTGATGAAACTGACTCTGATGTTAAATTATGATTGTTTCCTAATGTTTTTTCATTTTACCACAATCTTATTTGGAAAAATGTTTTGTAACTTGTGGTTGTCATGGAGTGCTTTATGAATGTTTCCAAAAGCAATCAACTTTAAGAAAATTTTATGAAAATGGTGCAGGTGCATATCTGACACAATATTTGTATGCTAATTTGCTTTGATATACTCCATTGTGTAACTGAAAATGTTTCTGTTGGTTGTGCACTACTTTTAAAACAACTCACGTAACAGACAAAACTATTTCATTATGTGGGCAAAATAAATCAGAATCCTTTATGAATGAATTTGCTAACAATTATCTACAGTACAGTACATACTAAAAAAATCACAACACATTCAGCATCACTGTAAAAATGTATTCATTCTTTTATTTTCATCATGTTATACATTATTTTGATTTTCCAATTTTAACTTGGTGGTTACAAGTAGTTTAAAAAGTGTAACGACCTCATTGCATGTTATAGCAGCCATTAACATAAGCTTTCAGTTTTAGTGTTATGATTTTTTTAATGTGCAGATTCGTTGTGGCAGCATAAATATCCTGTAATTTGATTTTAACATTCATTTTTGTATTTGCTTTGAGTTAAGCTTCTATGATCCATTTCTTGTATTTATGTCTAAACATTATTTTTGTCACCACGCCATTGCTTATCGGTTTAAACAGCTTGTGACGGTAAAATCTTGTTTGGACAACAACCGAACCAATGAAAACTTGTAGTTATTGACCCCCAACACCAGATGCTAGGTGTATTGTATTTTTTTATGTTTCTCTTTTGCAGAAGTTATGAGAAACCTCAGTCTAAACTTTTAATTTTTTTACCATACTGTATATTAAAAAAATCTCAGTAATATGATTGCTAATATAGCTTGAACAACAGACAGAATTGCCTTTAAAGTGATTTGTTTGTGGGAGTGGCCTCACAATAAGAATCCTCATTAAAGTCATTAAGAGAGCGAGACTCACTGATGGTGTGCCTGCACATTTGTATATATAAATATATGTGAAGGCATCTGGACGAGGTGAGAAAATATGCATGAAAGTGTATCAGTAGTGCAGGGGTATCTGTGAGGACATGACAGAAGATAAATAATCAAAATATAAGAACACTGTTCACTGTGTTCAAATTAATTTATCTCTGAGCTGTTTCTCTGTCTCTCCCACTATCACATCCACACGCACACAGTCTCCTCAGCCAGTTGTAGGGATGCTTTTCTGGTGACGTGCAGTATGTGTGAGGCATATGTTACGCAAACAATGTCAGCGTACCACCATTTTATTGGTAAACAACAAAACTATGAACTATGTTTGGTCAATAAATGATCCGTGGTCGCGGCACCGAACTCAGGATAGCCTCAGCGCTGCCTCGGGAGTGCACTGCTGCTTTTACATCTTTTGTTCAACATTTCTTGTTCAATAAATAACTCTTTAATGAGCCTCTTTTTTGGC
The DNA here is from genome assembly GCF_024868665.1 of Triplophysa rosa. NCBI lineage: Eukaryota > Metazoa > Chordata > Actinopteri > Cypriniformes > Nemacheilidae > Triplophysa > Triplophysa rosa. The sequence goes on along the minus strand of NC_079899.1, from coordinate 14,895,607 downwards.
GGCCATGCGTTTCCAGACATTCGCAGCCAAATGTCTTTTGTTATTTACAGCAGCTATTTTCATGCACGCCTGGCGTCGTCGATGTAAAATAACAGTAATTGCTGGATCGTTTGCAGGTTGTTTAGCTTGTGTACCGAGCCAGATGAGAACAGTTAATGAGCACAGCTTCCAGCGGCAATTAGTGAAGCAGTCGTGTACATCACAGATGATTTGCAATTAGCTAGCTACATATTATATACACTATGCCGGGAGTGCGCCAGGCGCTTTGGTGTGTGTTTGTTACTAAGGGGGGTTCGATTGGCAGGGTAGAAAGCTGTATGGAGACATGAAGCTAGTAGGGCCACAGGACGAGATGGTGGCGAATATTCACACCTATTCCTCATGGGAGACCTGTGCTTGAGGAGATTTGGCCCCGCCCACTTTATTCTGCTTTACGTTGTTAATTGGGATAATGGACTGATTCGGAGACAAATATTATTCTTAGTTGTGTTACATTGGGATACGAAGCTCGTTACAATAATATTACACGTGTGCTAATGCGCGGTCACCGTGTGTGGCGCACAGCGGAGAGAAAACGTGTCATGTGGTATCAAGTGCTAATGCTGTTCTTATAGCCTAGTTGTGTCATTATAATAGCAATTTAGTAGAATCTAAAATGGCTCCATACGGGTAACATAATAACATGACTACACTCATTCTTTAGCAGAACGCTAGTTTGCGTAGAAGAGCGGCGGCATGGATTGTGCACGAACGCGGCGTGTTATTATGGGGTCGTATTTGAAGGCAATTTGTTCTGTGATAAAACATGGAGATGTATTCAGTCTCCTATAGAAGGAGCATATATGTAAAGAGAGCCAGCGTGTTCGCGGTTTTTAATAGTGTCATGCATAGGAGGGGGCGGGAAATCACTTTTGAGGCCGTTTCTTGTGTGACATCATACAGCACCCTCTGTGATATTTGGTAAGACTGTCAGGTCCTCTGACAGACACGCCAGATGGCTATGTGTGTGTTTGACGAAGTGTCTGTATGTGTGTGGGGATTATTTCATTGTTGTTGCACTCCAGGATGGCAGCAACGTTGACACCTTTTAGCTGCTAGAGTTCAATCTTTAAAACATTAACATATTACGAGAAATGCAGAAACAAAATATCAGCGTGAAGACCGACATCTCTGGTGTGCGCAGATTTTAATTTATCTAATGGTTGATTTTTTTTGCAGATAGTTTAGTCATCCGGGTTGCAATAATGCAAGTGCAACTATTATATTTGATGTCACTACAACGTATTGTTGAGGAACATACTTTGTTATGTTTATAGCACTGTGATCTGACCTCAGGGGTTCATTATTTATAAACTGAAACAAAACGTTCTGAGCAATCTGTGGAAGTCTTCAATTACTTTGTATATGGTGTCCTATATATATCTCAAGAGCTCACACAGACAGTGAGAGAAATATAATGTTAAGGTCAAAATCTGTTTTCTCCACTAAGGCATCTACTGTACTGTTTATTACAGTAAGTGGGAAAATATGATGTATATTTACTGTATCTTAATGTAGATAAAGACAAGCTCGAAGCGGGTGTCAAGACCAGGTTGTTTTCCAATATCTGACAGAAAACATGCTGCTGTTTATTACCCTGCTGGGACAGAGGACGGGAGAAATTGAAAACTGGGTTGTCTTGGGCATGTAAATACGGTTTCATATCTCCATGACAGGACATGTAAAAATGGCCACTGGGTGAAAGACTTTTAGCAAATTCAGATTAATTAAACCACCAAATATGACACTGCAATGAGCATACTGCTGAACCAAAGATGCATTTCAAAAGCTAATATATCATATGCATTTGGAAAAGGAAAAGAAAAATAACTTTGGTACACCATTCTATTTTACCTAAACATGTATACCATTGCGCTTCAAAGTTTTAGCTGTTCATAAACAGCTCATTATATTGCAAAAACAGACACATGGGCCACTTCCTCTGCCCTCAAACAGCTAGTTTTCCTCCCACAAACATTATCTTTAGCGTGTGACATCAACAAAGGTTTCATTCTGTAGCATCTGAGTACATCAGCAAGAAAATATGATTGTTTATGAAACGACTGTAAATCTCAATGATGTTTGACATTGATGAATGAAAAGCGTGGAGTACTACATATATTTTGTATACTTCAAAAGAATAATCTGAACCAGTTTTTTTTTTTTTCATTTGCATGCACCACAAAAATAATAATAATAATTAGTTATAAAAAAGACTATTAAATAAAACGTCCTGAAAGAGTAAAAAAACAATGCATACATTAAAAAAGGAGTACATTAAGGAGTATAGACGGTTTCAGCGGCAACAACATAAACAAACGTTAAGTGGCCCAAACTTAACTTCTGGTAGACCTCCGCAAAGATTCAATAACTTTTGAGTAGTTTTAATTTAATTCATTTAATTGAAAAAATTAATAGTAGAATAAATTAAATAGAAAATAAATTGTTCTATTATAACTAAACACAGACAGAAAGTTAACTTTGGGCCAGGCGTGTGTACCTGATGAAAGCGTATACGGATGTCCCAGTAGGCACAGTCGGTTTAATTATCAAGAGATGTATACTACATTTACACTAAAGGGAAAAATAAGTTTCGAAAGAACTATACTGTATAGAGTTTAGTAGCTGAGAATGGAGTAAATATGCACCAGTCCACCATATTAAGTGCTTTGCCTACCATGTAGCTTTTATAGCAGTGTGTCACAAAAGAAGCCATTATTGAAAAAGTGCTGTTTGAAGCACAAACACTGACCCAGTTGTGATATGCTTTTTAGCCTAAATTCAAAGTGATACGCAAGGTGCAAATACAACACTAGACTAGTCACACCTCAAAAAAAGAAAAAAACATACAATGATGTAGCATCAAGCTGCTACTTGTCCTTAGTACAGACTGAGCCTCTTATTGAAATGATATATTGACGGCGCAAAATACACAGAAATAGAACCTGAAAAGAGAACCTGATTTAAAAACCAAATGCTTGAGAGAAATGTCCTTACAAGACAATACTGCTAGTGATAGGGCTTGGTTGTTCAAAGAATGAAAAAGTGAATTTTCTGTGGCACTATTTAAAATCAAAGTGTGCAAACGTCACTCAACTAGTATGAATAAACTGACTAATCTGCTTTGAAGAATGACCTAAAATTTTATTTCAAAAGACATGACAATATTGAAAAAGTGGCTCTATGAAATGTTAAAATGTGAAAATTTTACATTTATGTGGTTATTTTTGAATGCGTTGTGACATTTTTGAGCAATAGAGCTTTGAAACAAAAATATCACAAGTGAAAAAAATTGTAATCCAAGAATTATAATTCAGTACAGTGAGAGAATTACTTAGCATACTTTTGCAGGGCACTATATGTGGCCTATAGACATTCCTTGACAAAATATTATGACAGAAACGCCTCTGGAGAGCAGGCACAAATGAATCACTTTTAAAATATGCTTCTTTTATATTCATGCATTTTATTAGAGGCACCCGCAAGTTACTGACTAAAGGTCTGAACGGTTTTACAAGACATAATTAATAAAAATCCACGGCCTGACATTTAGTCAATAGAGCTGTTTTGTTGCGCCAGAACAAAGCATGACCAACATGTAACCTCAACAAACAACTCCATACATTTGTAGTAAAGAGGACGACCTGTCAGGGGATTGCCAATAGAAAGGCCAGAGCCTGGGTGTTCAATTTACAGGTTTGAAACTGTAGATTAATGCAGTCTCCCGGGAGTCTATTATCAAGTGTACTCATACATGCAACAGTGACCGCCATCCGCCCTAAATCCAGCCACACCCTGTACCCAATTAGGCCTGTCCCTGGTGATTGGGCAAGGGGAGGGCCTGCTGAGGTCTGCCCCGTGCTAACAAGATGGGTGACAACCGAGTCATTAGCGGCCTGTGACTGTAGAACTAGTGATATGAGCCATTAGGGCACGATATCAGTCCCCTTCAAGTCCCAACTGAACGCAGGCTTTGCTTCCAAAGTCCCTGCCTGCCTCCGCAAGCCAATTAAAGTTGTTATTGGGAGACACAAAATAATTAAAGGTGCACTTTGTTGTTTTTTATTTGGGGTGCTGAGGGACCGCCCCTGGCAGTGTTGCAATATGTTTTCTGATGTTTGCTTTTCAATTTCCCAGTTAAGTATCAAAAATAAGCCCTGGCCAGCATAACGAAGAAGCCGTTTCTCATGTGAGGGTGCTGTAATCACGGCAACTATTTGCATACTGCCACAGTTGTGTTTCGTCATGATGTTAGACATGGCGATTGTTGAAAAAAACATGAGAAATGGAGGCGTAGAAATATTTTCTAAGCCTCCATCTTATGCGCATATTAATAATTTATTGACAGTAGAAATCATTATTGTATATTTAGAATAGCATGACACATTTCATGTGTATGTGCATATGAATACTTTGTAGATATATGCATGTATTTAGTGATTTTCTGTGTAACCTTTTTTTGCAAAACAGTTAAATAAAAGCTTTACTTTTTTTAATCATAGCAATATTTATTTGATTTGTATAATAAGAAAAATAGAGAGGACAAATAACTGTTAAACTCTTTTTTTAATAAACATATTTTTGTAAACATTTTGTAAACAAAATATTCAACTTATATACACACTTTCAGGTTTCTCTGTTTTTGTTTTTATATTTACAGTTGTTTTGCTGTCATGTTTAGTATACAATCAAGTTATTCTTGTGCATTTAAATATATCTTATATACTTTAATGCAACCATATTTTAATCTAAGCACCACTTGGGTTCATCATGCATGTATTATAATTCTTATAGATTTATGATTGCTCTGCAGAGGGCTCTGTGACTCTACATCTGCGTCTCATAGCCAACTTGTTTGTGAGCACACTTTCACCATCAGACGATTCCCAGAGCCTCAAATTAAATGTCCCGTAGGCTCCGTATGTAGACATGAGACAGAACAACAAGATAATACACAACATATGCAAAACACATACAGAGCACACAAACAAACATGCCTAAAAATACACAAATACATTACAAACAATGTGCCACATAATCATGCTTTAAACAATGGCACGCCTAAACAAATACAAACAAACATAAATGCACGTTTTACATTAACAGTACATTTAAAGTAAGCCAAAAAACCTCAATGGGCTCAACTAGTCGAGCATGGTGCTACAGCAACATGTAGGCTTTGATTTCTATAAATGGAAATGAAACCTTCAATTCCCATTGAATTTAAATGTAATATTGAATTTACTGTCAGTTGCTTTGGATAAAAGCATTTGCCAATTGCAGAAATGTCAAATTTACACATAAAAAAACAATAGTTTCCTTGAACTTTAAAGGCATATTGGTTCTCTAAACATAAAAATAACAACATTTCAAGGGCATGAATTTCCCTCACCTATATCCTTTCTACCAATCAACATCTCAGTTAAACGCTTCCCAACGCAATAGACTGAATATGTGCTGGCCCAACCCAAAACACTTTACTTCACACATCTATCAGGGTATTGGCATTTACATACCCTGTTATATATGCTTCCTATTGTTATTTGAATTTCACCCAGCAAAACTACAACATTCTAAACAGGACCTTTTTACAAAGTCCTCAGACGTGTCATTACAAAAAAGGCGTCTTCGCTGTGGGGATTTAAATCGCTGCCAAAGTCACAATCACAATGAATATAAAACAAACAGAATCAGCCAAAAGCATGAAGACTTTTTGCTCAAGTAGCTCTCCAGATATTTAATATGTGTCCCTGTTGACCACACACTAAATAAACAAGAAAGTTTGTACTGGAACGAGTTGTTATTGCCAATTTCATTCACAACATTAACACCCCCAAAACCAAGAACTCCTAATGGTGTATTATATGAAATAAATTTAATCCTGTAGCTCAACCGGTAGACCATGTATGGGTTTGATTCACATGGAATGCTTATAGCCATTAAAGGAATAGTTCACCTTCAAAATGAAAATCTGTCATTATTTACCTTGTCATTTAAAACCTTTATGACTTTCTTTCTTCTGCAGAACATGCAGTGGCTGAAGAGGTCCACAAAAGATTGATGGCTGGCTCTTGTGAAACAATAGTTTTGCATCAGACGTGCTTATTTTCCTTTCATGCACCCACTTTAACCCTTTGATTGCCAAACTGAGTTCATTCGGGATCTCTGTGTATTGTATGTTTACAGGGTATTAGATGATTAGGTGATTTTTCTGCAGATTCAATTCTGAGATTAAATACAGACCTGGTTCTGGTCACATGATCAACGCAAAAAGACTTAACATGTTCATAGAAGAAATAATATTTGTAAAACATACAATTTTGGTTGTTGCTAGAAATGTACTAACCGAACCCAAACCACAACATCTAATACCCCAAGATGCTCCATCTGACATTACCAGTATCAGTCAAAACCTCCATGTCACAAAAAGGCTTGATAGAGCAGTCACGCCACTCTCCGTAATTATAAATATAGATATTTTCCCTGTCAGTCACATCAGCACTGAGGATGTAATGGGCGTTGAGTTAATTGCTGAGTGAGCCGCAGCAAAAGAAAGAGAGAGACAGAGAGAGAGAGAGAGAGAGAGAGAGAGAACTGAAAACTGTCATTTCTGCCAAGCCCCTAATCATTTATTCTCCATTTTCAACCATGTTACTAAAACTCTTTCCCACTTATTACATAAATTGCAATTAGAAATTATCATGACATGCTGCTGGGGGTCCTGACCTGTAATGACTCCTAACACAGAGAAACCTTATTATCTGTCAAGAGGTGCTTTGGCATATGCCATTGACTGGCAGCGTTTCCCGCTTTTTCTGTGTGACATGCTCAGATAATCTTTTGACTTCCTGTCTTCTGTAATTTAGATTTATTTCAGAAAGATTATTTTACAGGTTTATGGGTGGAATAATTTTAGTCCCCTTTGTCAAATGAGAAATTGCACATTGGGAAGAGTTTCGGCATCAAACAAGAACCGATGCGAACGGAAAGGTCAGTCACCTGAAATGGAGGCAGTGTGAGCGATGTTTGTGTCACCTTAACAAAATGCTGTGCTGCGGTTGATTCTTGTGTTGCATTTCGAAGTCCCAAAGGGGGCAGAATTAACCACATATTCACAAACAACACAAAGTAAAAACAGAGAAAGAAATAAAAAAGGACTGGACTAATAAGAAGTCTTTGAAAGTAAGAAACGTTTCTTTTATGACATGCAAATAATTAACTCAGGTGACAAAAAAATGATATTCAGGCAGTTAATCATTCACCGGATTTTTAACAGGACATTTTAATCAACTGCAAAAGATCCAGAGGAATCTGCAAACCTGTGGCACAGCACAGTTATCATGGAAATGCCACTTATTCTCTAATGCCCATTTAAACCATTATAGTGAAGAAAAAACACTACTGCCTCCAGTGTTCGTTTAAAGAACTGTTTCATTGTACTGTTGAGTTCAGCATTTAAATAAATGAATAAAACAATAAAAGACATACAGTACTAATTCCAACTATTCAACTGATTTTTTCAAGACACAACCATGTCATCCTCATGAAATTTACTACAAATTCTGCCACAATGCATGTCAATATTTGGGGGTAAAATTTCTGTGTGGATATGCTTTGACCTAAAACCAGCAGTCTTATTAGTGATCTGTCTGATTGAACAGAATGATATTAGTGGCCTTCTGTCTCTTACTACAGCAGTGATCAGCACACAGTTGCACTATGCGTGGGAGGCGAGCATCAGCTGGCCTCTCTCCTAGCAACTACAAGTCCTTGAGCCCTTCTGTTTACAAAATGCCGGCACACAGAGGTACAGTATACATGAACACAGTTGGCCCACTCAGGTCACATATTTTCATCCTAGTGTGTACGTTTCAATCTAGGTTTGAGGTTTGGGTGTGTCCTAATGCGCATCTTTCTGCACTATTATAGTATAAATAGTGTGAGTGTTAGTATGAAATGTTGATCATTCATAAATAAAACCATAAATATATACAGGTACTAATGTCAATGTAAGCATTATAAAATGTTTCAAAATAAACCTGTGGTTGTTTAAAAAAAACATATTTTGTATCTATTGGTGTGTTGAACCCGAATAGGGCTTACTTTTCCTCTGTTACCTGATGATACCTTAAAAACACTGCTATAAAGACTATTCAAAAACTATATATTGTATATCATATACCAGTCTAGAGTAAAGGTCTAGACTCTATTGGGACTTTCATTGGTCGAGAACCACCCAAGCATTGACATTTAAAGCAACCAATCACAGTTCAGCTTAGTTTGGTAAAAACGCAACTCCCAATTCATTTAATCAAATCAACTTCAAAGAGTGTTTCCAGTTTTGCCATATAGAAGGTTTCATCAGAGGCACGCGTCTGGCCCGAAGTTAACTTCGTGTGTTTGGTTATAATATAACCATTTATTTTAATTTACATTCATATTCAATTATATTAATATTTCTTTGTATATTAATTGTATTAAATGACATTAAAACTACTCAACAGTTATTGATCCTTTGCGGAGGTCTACCGGAAGTTAAATTTGGGCCGCATAATGTTTGTTTATGTTGTTGCCGCTGAAACCGTCTATACATCAGACATTCAGCCGTCAGTATGTGGACGTGACGTCTGAGACTAAGGATCACTATCACCCCCTTGAGCGCTGAGGTTTTTTCCTCAATAATTTAAGGTGCAGCTTGACTTGTGTGTCCTCGTTAGTGTGAATACTGTGCTCCACTGGAGACAAAAGCTTTCATAAAATAAAGTTTAGTTAAGATTACAAGGAATATCTGCATTATCACCTACTACAGCAGACTGCCAACACCTGGCACCTACAGCTCTTCTAAAAATGGATCATAGTAACCTCAATTGTCTCATAATATAATATTTTTATAATAGTGGTCACTATTACCATTGCTTGTAATTGACCAGTGACTTATTACTTGAATAATTGGGGGCGGGCTCTTTTAACTTGGGACAGTAAAGCTCTGAACACCTTAGCAACAGCAAAGCAACACTGCCAACCATGAACATAGGGTTTTTATGGTGCCAACTACAAACCACCCACAACAGGACTGCACATGGGTGTTTGCACAGTAGCCTAAGCGCAACTCACTTTTTCAAGAGAAAAGGTAACAGTCTAGTTGTTATAATATAGGCTAAGCATCTTTGCTACATTGTTTAAGGAAAATGCTGAAATGAATCTATTAGGGCATACACTAACAACGTTAATTTCAATTGACTGTATATTTTCTTATGGGTACAGGCATACTAAGTAAGCGAAATAAAATAAAAACAAATAAGCTATATTGCAAAGTCAAAAGTATTAATCCATAGCATAGACACTTTAACATTCGTATCTCTGTTCGCCATTGCAGCATCATCTGTACCTCCGTGATGAAAGAAACAGCCAGGAGGCGGTGTTTTATCAGAGCCCAACATTAAACATATCTGACGTCTATATCTCCATCATCATCATCATCATCATCGCCTCTTAATGTCCAAATAACTCTTTGCGTTCCCGCGCCTCTATCGTTTTTCCTTCAAATTCGTGTCTTTCGTCTTTTCCCGCATTAACGTCTTTAGGGATCTGAAGTTTGGCTCAGCTCGCGCAACCGGTGTGTGAACTCGTCGCGGCGCGCTGACCGATCAAACAGCCTCATTCGACCGCTGTCCAGTCGTGATCGTTGTGACACCAGGGGATTCATATGAGCGTGCCTCCGGTAATCCGACCGCCGAGCCCCCTCCCGGGGTCGCAAGGCATTTCCTTCCAGATCCAGATCGGGTTGAGCCGGGAACCCGTCCTGCTGGACTCCGGCGAGTTCAGCCTGGCGCAGGTCCGAGAGATGGCATGCTCCATCGTGGACCAGAAGGTAACACTTTCCATAATCCTCATGTTTCATTCAGTGCCATTCACGTTATGAATGCCATAGCTGTAATTATGGCGTAAATAATAGAAGTTAAGGTCGGAAGTTGAGATATAACTTTTACTCGACGAGTTTTCCAATAGCCAACATTGCTCTGAATGTCAAGTTAGTATGATACTTGCTCTAAATGTTGACATTTGTGTATTTTTTACAAGATTATTTAAATGACCCCCAACGATAGCACAGCTATTTATTTGGCCATTATTGATACAGGAAAACCGAGTTTGTAGAACTCTGATACAAAATCTAAAATGAGCCTCAAACTTCCAACGCATTTTTCAATGAGATCAAACAACGGTAAAATGAATTAAAAATGAATTCTTGTCAGACTATATGATAATTCAGTAATAGAACACACTGGATTCATGAAGGCTTCTGCATTGTATTTTCTATTGACAGCGATGACGCCACATGCTGACGTCAGGTACTTATTGAACTAGTGCAGGTTTTGTAGCACACAGCACTGCGGGCCTGTTTATCATACAGTATTGCCTTATTTTAATAGTGTCCAGATATCATGCCCAGAGGTTTGCTGTTTTCTTTTGTTTATACGTAGAAACACATCACAGATCACATCTAATATAAAGTAAAGCATTATTTTGCCTCACTTGATAACTTTTAGCCTGGTGTGGCCTTGTTTTAAACCTGAACATTTTTATTGACATCAATGAACTAGCACTAATATGAGCAGTGAGCAGTGACAACAACACTATATTTAGACAAACAAAATACTCTTCACATTCATATTGTTGGTAAGGCCAACAGTTTAAGTTACAAATTGTTTTAAAGCAGCTGTTTTTCTGTTTTTAAACCAGAATAGTCTGTTGCCAGAGGTGAATAACTATACTGGATTACACACCAACAGTCCAAACTTTAAATGTACGAGCGACGTCAATGAATTTTGAAACACTGACCCAAAAGTACTCAGCTATTGTCCACTCACAATGCTGAAATGTCTTTCATGTTGTTTTTACGTTTAAACAACACATTCATGCTAGACCTGAATATAAAACAGATTATGTTATTTCTGATTATAAACTGTTACATTGTTGGTGTTGCTAAAGCTGCCACAGACGATTGAAGATACCGTCACAACTGGTGGTTCACCGGAGGTTTTCCAGCTGGCTCGTATTATTGTCGAAATTCTTGAAAATGTTCCATGCTTATAGCCAATTGCGTACCAGCAATCAAAATATCTACCATATTTTACGTTAATGTTGAGTAAAGAGTTTGGGTGAAGGCTGGGGATCACCCAAACATCGACTTATCTCATTTCAGCCCCAGTGACAGAAAGCCCCACCTTGCAGCCTTTCCATATACATCTAATGTAATAGACCAGCGTGTGAACTCACAAGTACTTCATAAAGTTTTGCAAGTGTTTTGTGTGGCTTCATGTTCTCATAACAGCATAACACTATGATAACACAATAGACAGATTGTCACCACCCCTTGAAAAGCAACTTAGATGGCATCACCACACAGTTATAAATATATTTTAGCAAAAATGCAGTTTCTGTTTTATAAGCACCTGTGCTGTGACACATCACCAGAACGATAGTAGTACTTTTCCATAAATATTACCCATTGTACACGTCTTGCAAAGTTTGCAACGAGGCACGAGGCGTTGACAACAACACAATTTGTCACCATTATCAAATCTTTCTTAAAAAAATTTTCTCTCCCTCGCGACATGCCGGTTTATTTGGTGACACAAAGTGCACAGGTTGCAGTTTGTAGTGTTAAAATACAGAGCAGTATTTTGATAAGCATAATAACAACAAGCGTCATGTGACGCTTAACAAGAAACACATTTTCTCTGGCTTGAGGTTGTCAGTATGTGTTTTGTAAAACAAAAGTATGTGTTTAAATTTGCTTAGAAGAAAAAAATCAGAATGAGAACAAATCTAACCTGGGCTCTTTCAACGCCTTGCATATGTGTTCTCAGATAGAGAGGCTCTCCTGAGTTTAAGCACACACAGCATTTAACACTTTAAATAGTTAATGTGAGATGTTGAACAAGTGTGTATGAAATAAAGGTGACTTTTTGCTGTGCAGGCAGTCTGTGCTTGTATTGTTTAGTTGTATTTTTTGGAATGGGGTAGTGGTATGGGGAATACGTTTTGTTTAGCTTTTTGCGCAATTTATGCATTAAAATCGGTATGAAACGAAAGTAGCGATTGTCTTTTTTCTGTATCGTGAAACAACTTCTGAAATGAGAAAAAATGTCGGGCAGGACTTGATTTCGTTCATCGAGTACTGATTGGATCGTTGAAAGTTTGCAATCAGTCAGTCATTGAAGCCCCGCCTGTCAACTCCATTGACTCCAATGGAACAGTATTTTCACAGCAATGGCGGTTCATGGAACCTCTCAATAGTTCCCGGAAGTTAATAGTAGGGGGGAGGAAGTTAAAGTTTTTGATTAAAGATTTCAAGTGCAAATGAATTAAAAATAATAATGATGTGCACGGATAAATCATTTATAATAAATACTGCAACACTGTGTAAAACAATTAGAATTATCATTTTTAATTGCATGCTGACTTCAATATTTCAACATTTAAAAAAATGACACATGTTAGCTTTAAGGTCTCAGCCAGTGAGTGGTTCAAGTGCAGAAGAGAAGACAAATGTCTCTTGAGATTGGAGGATCAAGAACAACCCTCACTCAGATCTCAGACAGACCATGAAAGGTAGAGCAGGATTGCTTTACCATGAGCAAACTGAAGAGACTATTAGATAGTTTTACCATAATACAATCTTCAAATGTTTTAAAACACAGTGATGCCTAGTTTGACAGTGCTGAGAATAATAGATTTATATTTGAGGATGGTTTATATAGCTTTCTTATGGCAGATCAAGACATGAGGATATTTGCTACAGTGCAAACTGTTGCTCCACTTTGAGAAAGTTGTTACAGCAACAACATTAGGATTACAGGGTCAGACTGAGGGGGATAATTTATAAAAAATAATTTAGCAGAGAGCCACATAAAAGGGCATGTAGATTTGATAGTATTGGTGGCAAAAGGTCTTCACTAAATGAAGACATGTCCAAATGCTCCCGAGTCAAATTCTGAGAGACATTCTGTCCTGACTTGGATTACTGCCTGATCTTCTATGATGAAATAACATAGGGCCTACTGTAGAAATATTCAGACTTAGAAATGGAAGGACTACACATCATTTACAACAGAAATATTGACGGATAAGTTCTCAGCTAAGCTATATTTAAATAAATATTCAAATACAAACAATAAAAGCATAGCTTTTTACAATCAAATTATTATCGAGTTATTGTTATTGAGTTTACCATCTTCTGAAACAACTTTCCTTTCCATATGCACTTAAAAACCAAAAATACAGATTTATATTCAACTATCGTCAGCACGACACATGCGCGACCCCGGATGCACCGTAAACGCGCGTTGGAAACTAACACTAGTCAGGAATATAGTTGAATATAGTCTGTATTATTGGTTGTCTGCGCACAAAACGTATCCTCGTCGCTTTATATAATTGGAGTGACATGGACTATTTCAACGATGTCTTTACTCACTTTCAGTGCTTTGAAGTTTGGTTGCGTTGCAGTCTATGGATGAGTCATAAAGCTCACGAACCTCTTCAAAACTATCTTAATTTGCGTTTTAAAGATAAACGGAGGTCCTAGGGTTGACGAACGACTTGAGGGTGAGTAATTCATGACAGAATTTTCATTTTTCGGAGGAGTGTTGCTTTAAGATATAAAAATGCGAACTGGTAAGATACTGTTGTATCATTAATGCGTAATAACTCCCTATTCATTTAATAGAATGTTTGGGCATACCAACATGGCGCAGCGGTGGCTTCAGTGTAATGACGTCATGAGCAATCCAGTCATTTTTATAGATCGGTGTGTGTATAACAGACCATCCAGTCCATTTCAGTGGATAAAAATCAAGTGCTGCCCAAATGTTTTGTGTTGTCTTGATTTATTTGGAAGTGTTTTTTTAAACAGCAATTCGCTCCCCAGACAGATCCTGTAATATTTCCAAAGCAAATACATAAGACGAATTTCTCACAACATTTGGTATTATGTAGTTTAATCAGCAGAGCAATGCAAAGGTTGTGGGTTCGAGTCCCAGTGAACACATCTACAAAAAAATGTATACTTTGAGTGCATTTTGGATAAGTGTAATTCTATATATGCACATAAAAAGAAGTGTGTAGAAAAAAAGTATTTTCCCAAACACACTGTAAGACTGTAAAAACAAAACAAGCAACAAAGGGCAGAATTATGACCTGATCTTATAGGCAGTGAAAAGAAATAAAAACTCTTTACCGTCTTCCTTTCTTTCTCACATTGACAAAAGTCCTTAGTGCTATCAAGGGGCTGCCTAATAGACTGTGAATCCATTAGTGCTCTGGATTATCAGGCTTAATTAAAGTGATAGCGCCTTTGTTTGAAGTTTGCACCTTTTTGCATTACCGCTCCTCAAAGTGTTCTTATTAATCAGCGGGGCTGCCGCACTCTTCATGCTAAGCGCTAACCGATCCATTGCTCAGTCCATAACATAGACATGGCTGGCAGATGAGCATGAGCTGATGAAGGCTGCGCCAAAGAGCTGCTCGCGTTTGATGAGCGATTTCACGTCAGCCTAATGCATCCATCACAGGTCTGAAACGAGTAAAAAAATGAATGTTGTTGTCGTGTGGCTCTGTTTAATGACACTGATCTTTGGCTTGGTTTACAATGGAGTCTTTCTGTAAACCGTCTTAAAAGACAGCCGTATTTTGCTGTTCAGGTTGTTGAGATGAAATAGGCTCCATCTCGCTTGGATCTCTGAAAGATGTAGATATTAACGCAATTATGCATTTTAATGGTTTTGATATTATACGGGAATTATTGATATTAGCTTATATGGTCATCTCAGCGCTGGTCTTTCTGTGCGAGTCTTTCTTGTTGCTTGGCAACTGATTATGATTGCCTGTGAAGTACTTATCCGAGTGCCATTATGATGACGAGAGCCATGTGTGATGGGGTCACGCACTTGCAGACACACACACAGATGTACACACCCACACTGTGGTAAGAGATGAGAGCTACACATAGCCATTGTCGAGCAGCTGTTTCTGGAGAGTATTCAAAGAGCTGCTTTCATTACCATGAGAGACATCACAGTGTGTATGCGTGCACATGTGCGTGTGTGTCTTCTTTTGAGGACCATGGCTTCATAGCCTCCCATTCATCTCAATTTTGCAACAACATGTGACAGCACCACGAAGCACCCAGCCAATCGGCTTGCAAGGTAGCTAAACGTAGAAAGTGGATTTTTGTTGTTGTGTATGATTCTGTGGCTCTAGCTAAAAATATGTAGCATTTGTCAGTTTACTGGAAGGTTACCTCATTTTCATGGGCGTTGGTGGAGGGTTCGGAAAACACAATTATCTCCTCGGGAGAACGGTGCCAGGGTCTCACCGCGCGCGAACACTGTTATATATGGTTTGTTTGTGGTCTGATCACCAAAGCTTTCCATTAAAAGACATCTATGCACTTGCAAAGGTGAATAGATGTCTAGTATACGTGCAGAACAACCAGGGATACGCTTAGGTCAAACCTTAAAGGAACAGTTTACTAAAAATAAACATTCTTTTCACATTATTTTCTTTAATAGAATATGAGATATTTTGCTGAATTAAAGTGGATGGTGACCACAGTGGTTGTATTGTATGGAAAAAGAGACATTTTTGGCTATTTTCTTTTGTAATATGGGTATGAAACGATAAGAAAGAGAGAGAGGAAATTATTTAGGTAAAATTTTACAATACGGTTGTATTTTCAAAAAATTGGTTAATGCATCAGCTAACATGAACTAACAATGAACAATACTTCCACAGCATTTATTAATCTCAGTTCATGTGAATTTTAATATTTACTAATACATTTTTTAAATCAAACGTTATAACTGTTAGCATTAGTTAATGCACCATGAAGTAACATGAATTTTTGTATTTACATTAACTAACATTAACATTGTCAGTTCATGTTAGTTAATGTATTTACTAATGTTAGCAAATACAACCTTATTGTTGAGTGTTCCCATTATTCATTTGTGGTTTGAAATGATATGTGGGTGAAGGGTTACTAAATTGTTTATTTTGGTTGAACTAAGTCTTTTAAACGTTATGGCTTTAAAACAAAGCACTTAGCACTTATTTATTTTTAACAACTAAAACAACCTTTGACATATGCTTTTAAAAATGTACTGAAAGGTTTGTGTAAAGATTTTAACAGAAAAAATAGCTTTGATTAACCTCATTTCATAAACCAAATGCCAAACAAACGCTACACAGTAAAATTGCCAGTGTTATAAAAGGTCAAATTAACACTCAGTATATATAATCCACACTCTCAAAGTGTGGATTATATAAACACTGTGAGAGTTAATTTGACCCTTTTTAACACTGGCGATTTTGCTGTGTACCTTCAATAATAACTCCTGGTTAATAGATTCTATTGAGTAATAAATATTGTATTTATTAGAAACAACAGAAATTAGTTTAACGACTACAGAAAGCATGCAAATCTCAGCTAACGTGTTGTTTCACGATTGTTGCGGCGCATGCTGTGCGCGGGAGTCCAGCTCACCTTATCATAGGCAAAAAATATCGAAATTATAAAGTCAATTTAGAGATGTACCACCCGCTAAGCCTGTCATGTTATTTTAATGATCTGCTGTAGCACCTCAAAGCCCAACAGAACTTGCGCTGTCTCCAGCCGAGTGCACTTTGCCAGGGGTTAGTTAGTGGGCATGCGGTATTGAGGAAGAGAGCTGCAAAATACTCACTAATAAAGTGTGAACATACAGCTATTAAGGTGACAATGAGAATCTTAGCAGTCCTAAAAGTGAGCTGTAATTAGATAGTGTGCAGTACTTTACAGAGCTGCTCACCCAGACGATCTTTCATACTGTAGGATTAAGTACATGTAAATGTATGGGAATGAGATCTTACATTTACATTTAAGCATTTGGTAGACGCTTTTATCCAAAGCGTCTTACATTGCATTATATTGTACATTTGTTTCTATGTATGTGCAATCCCTGGGATCGAACCCATGACCTTGGCTTTGCTAACGCCATGCTCTGACCACTGAGCCACAGGAAGGATCTTAATATCAAGCTCTGAACTGCATCGTATATACCGTCGTGGAATTATAAAGTTTAAAAACTCGCTTTTGTGTAAATCTAATATACAGTAAACAGGTTGAATTTTCAACATTACCTTTAATTTAGGGTTGTTTAGTCACATTTTGAGGTGACAAACATTGTTTACCACATGAGCACATCTCATTGTTTCTTATTTTAGAATATAAGAAAGAATAGAAAACAGATCAACATTTACTTTGTTTAATATATCTGTATACAGCAGCCATATCTTTGACAGAACATGCTTCCTTGTGTGTGTATGGGGTGTAAAAATGGAGGAGCAATGCTCCAATAGTATTGATCAGTGGTTGTTACAGCACAGCTAGCAGCTGCTAACCTGCAGACTACACATGGCTTGGGCAGCCTGATTGACCGATGGTGGTTAGAGTTCATGCTGTCTAGGGGCATTGGCTCTCTGAATTGTTCTTTATTTGAGGTTGTGGTAGATGTGCAAAGACAGGCACAATATATGTTCTGCACAGATCATTCTCACGAAACCACTAAAACATGACGGCAGTAATGATTTTAAATATAAAACATAATTTACTGACACAAAAAAATGATCATACTAAAGATTATTGTTTCTTTTAACACATAAATGAATTATTTTTTGCATTTTATTGCAATTGTTGCTGAAAATGTAATTATCATAATACAACCATACTGTAAAAAAAATCCCGTAAAAAAACAGATAAAGTACTGGCAGAAAATTACCAGTACATTTTCCTTTATTTTACAGACATTTCCGTTAATGCTAAAATGCAAATGAATGCAGTGCAAAATGTAAAATACAGGTAAAACAACTGTAAAAATGAACACGGAAAATTCCTTCATATTAATACAGTATATTGTGCCCTATTTTTATGGCTTTTTTTAGAGTGCAGCTATGTCTGAGTGCATGATATGTTGTGCTTGACATTTTTATGTAAAGCACTTTAAATTACCTTTGCGTATAAAGTTTATATAAATAAACGTGCCATGCCTTGCCTAATTTAAACAAAACAAAACAGAACAAAACAAAAATTCTGAAAAAACAAATTGGATAATCTCAAATGATCTTAGATGTTCTCAAATGACAAAAAACATTGACAGAATATTAATGCATTATAAATCTTTACATTGAGCTTGATTTAGTTTGTAACATCTTCCAGTACCTTTCAAATAGTTAACAGATTTATTTTTATTTCTCTAGTTAAAAGTTTAATATTCTCTTGTCGTATTGTGTACACAACATTATTGATTATTTTTTACCAATACAGGTAGTTTTCTGCATTTAAAAAGATGTTACATTTATAATTTTCTATACTTCATTAATGTCTAATTATGTATGATGAAAAAAGCTTGCTTAGGCATCAGCTTCTCTTTTTTTTGTTGACATTTGTAGACGATTAAGTTTTGATGTTTTGAAGAAATTGTTCAAATAAATTGTCAATAAAAGTTTATAAATTAATGCTTTAAACATGTCTGACCTTGGTTTTAACACCTCAAAAGGAAATTTATTAATGCAAGTCTTTTTTTTTAATCATGTTGGAAATCTTGAAAACCAAGATTTCATGACAATCAACCCCTATATACTCTCAGATTGTTATTGTATTGCCTGACAGTACAGTATATAGAAAAAGTGCTTTCTATGTTGAATACATGGGTACATACTGTATGTGACATGCTGATGGACTAATTTTTGTAAACTTATACTTATTGGTAAATTTAGGAACCAATAAACTGACATGTTCAACTAGGCACGCATGAGCATCAAAACTAAATCACACATATACCAAACTAATATTGACACATAAAAAGATGAGTAAATAATCAGCATAACAAATAACTGAGAGTGACAACAAACTCGAGAAGAACTGTGTAAGCAAAAGCAGAAAACAACAAAACAAAAACTAATCAGCATAATTCATTCATGCCACAACAAGACAAACACTCTTAAGACAAATAATATGCCGGTATTCTGAAAAATTACAGCAAGGCAACACAGTAGCATCCTTTTCCTTAATACACGACACATATCATTTCCAAGCTGATTTGTTTTTGTCTGTGACGTATGCAGGACTCACTCATGCTTTGCACTAAATAACTACAGTACATTCCATGAGAAGACACACCATTGCTGCACAATATATTGAAATATCAAAATACTACAAATGTGCATATCACAATATGCATATTGCAATGGTTTGCAATAATGTTGTCAGATTTGCTTTTATGTACCACGTTCTTTTTTCCTTTTTCAGATTTTAAATATGAATTTAGTATGGAGTTTAAATGGATTTGAATACCTTAAAGCATCACATATTGTATATTGCTTTATTTATTTATTTATTTGCTTTTGATCTTACTGTATGTTTATCAACAGCATCTATTTATTGTCCATAAAAGTAAAAACTGACATCATCACTGGTCTCTCCTTTTCATGGTATTGATTTTGGTATCATCTCCTACTACACTACATGCCCGTGTTGCTTTTGTGATTTTTTACCATTTTTTGGCTGAATTCTTTTCTCAGGTCAGGTGACTTGGCAAGAGAATCTTTTATTGTTATGTGAAGTGTCACGTTAATTTGGTAAAAGGGTCCAATAATTTGACATCGAATTGATATCAGCTATTGAGCTTCCCACCCACTCCCCTGCCTCGTATAACAGAACACAGTGTCTGACATCGCAGGGCAGCCCTCATGTAGCCTACATCAAACTTAATACGCGCAGTTCTGAGTGTATTACAGACTATGACTATAATAACATTGCCGGATGTCATCGTCCTAATTAGCATTGTTACAAAGCCTGCAGACGAACAATTTCCAGGTTAAATGATTAAAAATCATTCCTAAACATTGCATACGCACACAGTAACATATTTAGTAAAAAAAATAATTTTAGGTTAGCTAGAATAGAAACAGGAGTGCATTGATATGAAAATGTATTCATACAAGCTAATGTTGTACTGTAATTGCAATAGAATGTACATTATGAATATATGTTATGTAATGCATGTATAACAATATGACAACACGTTTATATCATTAGTTTAAGTAATTAAAGGGCTCAGGAGTATTAAGATGTCAAAATGGTTCTGGGAGGAAGGAACCGTGGCGTGGCTTAGCTTTAAAAGCAGGGCATTGAGCCTGGTACGGCGTGGGCGAGAGGGGGTTGACAGTTAATACCGATGATTCACTCCTTACGAGCTTTGAGTGCTTGGTCTCTCTCTCTCTCTTTCTATCCCCTTCCATTTTTCCCAACATACCTGCCTCTTTCCGCACGCACAAGTGCTCGCTCCACCCTGACAACCAGCTTCAGCAACCAGTTGTTTAAAGGGAAGACAACATCTAAATTGATGTTCCTCTCACCGTCCTAGCCTGTCATCTGTAAAACACATACAGCGAGATGGCAGAAAATGACAGTCATGAAAGACCATCAAGAATGGAGGTCTGGGCAGCCCTCTAAGTGGCAATAACATAGAGTTATTGTCAGCGGATTCCACTGATCGGAGCCAGACATCTCCCAAGGGGTTTATGACAAGGATCGGTGTGTCTCCAGCTTTGATGGTTCAGACATGCAGCAGATATACTGTATGTGCATCCATTTGTGCCAAACAAACGAATGGTGCTCAATCAGGAAAGAGCCTTGGGTGTCCGCTGCCATGACAACCCCGCACTGTTACAGTGAGGCTGCTGTCATGGTGACCTCAAAAGCACACTTGCTTCTGTGGCTCTTCATTGTGTAGCACTCATTGATACAAGAGGGGGAGAATCTGCGCAATTAACTAGCGAAAAGGGGGAAAGAAAAGCAAAAACAGATATACTTTGTCCGGCTAATAGCGTAGACTTCAATCTAATACACAGTATGATGCCATGTGAAAATTGGAGAATCTGTGTCTGAATCTCATGTTTGTTAAATCTGCATCGCTTTGCTTTTCAAATGTGAGTCTGTCACCTTGCTGAATTGTACTCGGTAACTGAATGATACGCTAACACGTTTTGGTGCAGTGTACATCTCGTGTGGGCGTTCGGAGGTGAGCACTTCTGCTGGGTGGTTAAACAATGCTATGTTGAAATAAACCAACGTTCTAGTCAGAAGCAAGCTCAAAACGTTGCCCTCTTTTGAGCTTCAGACTGTAGTTGCATGTTTTCCAGTTTTCCAGAAGCTTGAAATTGTGCAAAAATGTGCATACTGTCAATGTGACATGGGTATTCGACTGGGTTGGGAACAAGGCAAGCGATTAGCAGTCATTTAACCTGTAGCCTGATAATCATCGTATGCTATCACAGTCTGTTAGCATCCAGATACATTTTTAATCCCACAGTCGCTTTCTAAGCACACAGATCTTATATGAGTCACTGATGTTCAGTGTCTCTATTTAGAAATTGGATTCACTCCACATTCGTTCACTCTCTGTGCCATACTTTCCTCGCTGTAGCTGTCTCTTTATGTCTCGTTTGAAAATGCAGAATTTGCAGAATGCAAATGCTTAAAGGGACAGTTCACCCAAAAATGAAAATTCTGTCTTCATTTACTCAACCTCGGGTTGTTCCAAATCTGTATAAATGTAATTGTTCTGATGAACACAGAGAAAGATATTTGGAAGAATGCTTGTAACCAAACAGTTCTTGGCCACCATTAATTACCATAGTTGTCAAGAATCTCGGGTGAGGTGAGAGACAGAGGGAGAGAGGACCAAACGCAGAAGGGGTTAAACAAGGCTTTTAATAAATAATAAAACACAAAACAAAAACCCACGAGGAAGTAAAACAAGAGTATAATAAGAACAAAGACTAACTACACTAAACGAGACTAAGAATAACATTTACTACATATTACACAAGACTAAACTACACTTAACAGGACAAGAACTCACCCACATGAAACACGACACAGCACAATGAACCAGCACAAGACAAGAGACACAGGGGCATTAAATAAGGGGACAAATCAAGAGGGACAGGTGCGGGGCATGAACTAATTAACGATACAACTAATGAGACGAAAGGGCGGGAAAAGAGACGCGACACCGGAGAGTGGAAGGCCAACAGGGGCCAAAACGCCTCTCTCCACATGAAACAAGAGGTTCTGTCATGATCCTGCCACTAGGTCAAGAAAAGCAAGACAAGATGGGGCAGAACCATGACAATAGTAGGAAAAATACAATTGTAGGAAAAAGTGCCCCAGAACTGCTTGCTTTCATACAATTTTTCAAAAGATCTGCTTTCGTGTTCAACAGAACAAAGCAATATATTTATAAAGCAATTTTCCTGCTATGGTAGTCAATGGTGGCCAATAACTGTTTGGTCACAAGCATTCGTCCATATACCTTTCTCTGTGTGTTCATCAGAACAAAGAAATGTATACAGATTTGGAACAACTTGAGGGTGCGTGAATGACGACAGAATTTTCATTTTTGGGTGAACTGTTCCTTTAAATACATATCAGATGGTTTACATGGTTGCACGTTTATGAAATGTGAAAATCATAAAGAGGCAAGCAGAATTCAGAATTTAGGAATTTTAGAGTTGGCTCTCTTTTATTTTATGAATTCACTGAATTGGCCACACCCTATGGGATTCTGCATCGGAATGGCAAGAATTTACCTAATTGCACTGTAGAGAAATTTGACAATTTCATAAGACAGGAATTACTATAATTTTTTACCTTAATATTATGAGTCCACCACAAAAACAAAATGTGTAGGAAACAGAAGGTTATTTTAGGTTATTTATGCCTCCCTTTTGAAGAATTTGAGGTCAATTTAAGCATTTTTTGAATTAAAGGGATATTCTGTCATCATTTATTCACCCTCATGTCATTCAAAACCCTAAAGGAAATATTTAGAGAAATGTCTCAACGGTTTTGCGTCAGTACAATGGAAGTCAATGGTTTTGTGCTCTGTTGGAAAACGAAAGTCAGGTTTGAAATGACACGAGGGTGAATAAAGATTTTTTAAGTTTAAGTGAGTATTTCTTTAAGAGCCCTGCTATGATATAAAAAACCGAATTATGTGGCATTTGTAACGTTGATCACAACAAGCCATGCATTCATTTCGTCAATTCTATTTTACATCATACCCTGAACAGTATGATACCGATGTAATTTACATGTGCGTGCTTATCTAATCATTTTAATGCAAATGCAATGTTCAGAAACAAATGAATTGTGACAGTCGGAGTAGTTTTCATTGGCATTCTCGTTGTTTGTGGTGTAATAAAACTCAAACGGCTTGGATGCGAGTTCCCTTTGTGAATTGGGTAGGTTTGAATTGCCGTTACATGCAGGCCGTCTCTGTAGTGTTGCTGCAACTCGACCCAGCAGGGATCAATAGGGAACGAGGCTAGTGAGCCATTTCCCCAGCGGTCTACACGGGGCAGTCAATATGTTGCTCTTTCTTTTGACATTGAATTGATTGTGAGGCTGCTGTTCATAAAACTGTTTAGAAGCAGCCAAGAAAAAGGAAAAAACATGTAGTGCTATAAATGTGTTGTTTGTAAGTAAGCCTTTAGAAGTACTTTTAAAAAACTGGATGCATCAGGTATGAGATGTTTCCTGTCAGTTAAACGTGGGCAGGGCTCTCGGATTATTTTCGTCCGAGTAGATGAGCAATCGTTTCATGTAGGCTAACATCACAAACTGCACAGCACAATGCCAGAAAAGTCTTCATTAACACCTGACAGACATCGATTTTTCTCTGTCACAGTTCCCAGAATGTGGCTTCTATGGAATGTATGACAAGATTCTTCTTTTCCGTCACGATCCGAACTCCGACAACATCCTGCAGTTGGTGAGGTGCGCCGCGGAAATCATGGAGGGAGACCTGGTGGAAGTCATCTTGTCTGGTAAGCACAGAGCTCAAAATATTTCTCTCGACATGCCGTTGTGCCCCCTAGATGCAAATGTATACCCACAATCTTCTTATTTGTGATGTATGGATCAGTTAAAGATAAGACGCCGTGACTTTGTTGCGACTGAGTTCTGCGTGCTTTTATTTTTGTCTCATAATCTTCCCATTTCCCACTCTGGAAAAGCTGATGCGCATCCAAGTTTTTATGCCGCACCCGGTGTGAAAACCGGAGTTGCTTTGCTGAGGAAGCGATGGAGTTATCGTGTTTGACACCGCTAAAGTGTTTCTCCAAACACTTGGCAGGCCTTCCTTCTTCCCTGCTTCTCTTCCCTTCTGCCTGTGCTATGGCAGGTAATTGAGTGAAGTCTATACTGAAGAAATGTGGGAGACTGACACCCCGCCTCCCCAGCTATTCTGCCAGGTCTTGTGTGTTTCTCTGTGTGAGTGTATCTGTCACAAGACGTATCAGGTGATTAACACACCCAGATGCACACATTCTCTATGACGGGCCTTTGGGATTCCAGAGTAACACTTCTCATGCACACTTGACAGCTGATTGTGCTGTAAAGTAACAGTTGAGTTCACAAAAGTAAGGTCAATGGTTATTAATTATGACACCTCCTGAGGGAGATAAGACATCCATTTGATTATCACATCACTTTTCTCTGAGGGCATAGTTTTTATCAGGTAAAAAAGTACATTGCAAAAGATTTTTGAAGCAATCACTGGTATAGTTTATTGGCAAAAACCGTGATATACAGTATATATATATATAAAAATCATAATTATATCGATATTGTGTTAACGCTACACTTCGTAAATATTGTAAATTATTCAGCACCCATTTAATATTTTGCCTTAAGTGCCGCAATGGCTCCCTATATTTTAAAGGGACAGTTCACCAAAAATAAAAAAAATAACAACCATCATTTACTCCCCATCAAGTTGCGTCAAACCTGTATAAATGTCTTTGTTCTGATGAACACAAAAAAAGAATATTTGGAAAAATGTTAGTAACTGACATTTCTGGGGCATCATTGACTACCATAGCAGGAAACATTATTGTAGCCTATCATTTTTAAGAATTTAGGAAAGCAAACAGTTCTAGGGCACATTTGACTACCTTTTCAAATGTTCCTGGTAGTCAATGATGTCCCAGAAATGTCAGTTGCTAACATTTTCTAAAATATCTTTCTTTGTGTTCAACAGAACAAATACATTTATACAGGTTTGGAACAACTTGTGGGGGGAATAATTCATGACAGAATTTTCATTTTTGGGTGAACTGTTCCTTTAAGTGTGATTCATAACAATGATGAATTTGATTGTTACTACTGTATTACTTATGTATTTTACTTCTCAATATTGAAAAAATATCATTGTCGCTAATATTGCCACGATAACCGTGGTCCGTGTAGTAATAAAACTGATATTGTGACAGCTCTATTGTAACCCATATTTCTTTTTTGAAAAGAAGAACACATTTTCTTCATGCATTTAAAAGAAAATAATGTTGTAAATGTTGGTCTGTTCATTTCATGCATAATATGACTTAAAATATAGAGCATGAGTCATAAATTGTTGCTGTCCTTCCAAAACCAAATGTTTTTTTTTTCAGGAAATTGTTTTTTAAACGATTAATGCTGTGTTGTCAAAGTTAACAAGCACTTTTTAATACTTTTTAATGCTTCTATTTGCAAAACCCAGTGATTGGGTAAAGGGTGACTAATAATAACTATTCATGGCAAAAAATTAAAATCGCATAATATACGTTTATACGAAATAATATGTTTATTGTGTACTACAAGAAAGTTTACAGGTTTAGAACAAGAGGGCAGGTGAACTGTCCCTGAAAGGAAGTTTTGTTTTTGCTATATGGTTTTCTAACTACATGTAGTCCTGTGTACCTTCTGTGGTTCGTAATTGGAATATCTAGAGAGATAAAACAGAATGAACAGGCCAATAAATGTTGATCTCAAATACTATCTCATATAGTAATTAAAAAGAGCAGCATTTTGTAAAAATATGACCTACGCTTTTCTCTGCTGGGTATCACTTAGTCTGCTACATCTTTAAAGTCTGCTTGAAATCAGTTTTTTATGCTGGATAAATTTAGAGTAACCACGGGTTGGCTCCAGTGAAGCACACTGACAGGATGTTTGGCTGTGCCTGGATCAACATAATTGCAATAGAGCAAGTAGCTAAAAATACAAGAGGTACGCTGAAGAGTAAGAAGCGTGGGATTAATAATTGTACGTGAATTTTAAGCAGAACGCAGAAACTTTTGTGTTCGCCAAGGTGATAATGATTGGGTCATTCCTGTTATGCAGCACCTTTAAACTTTGTAACTTTAAAAACTAAAGATGCTTTTGTTGCCATTTAAGACGGTGTTTTTATAAAAAGTTTATTTCAGACTTTTACAAATATGCTCTGGTCAAGCGCAGACACTTTATTAATTATAATTTAGTATTTACATAACAGCAGGAAAATGAACACGATAGAACCTAACAACAATAACCTTAGAGATGCAAAGTAGGTTTTGAGTTGAACTCCAACCCTGTTTCTGATGTATCTCAAAGCTTATTGCAGACTTTTTCTGTCGAGTCTTTCACAACTTTGGAGTGTGTGCAGATTAGACTGAGAAGGTTTAATTTAGTATCATTTTAAAATGTATGTAATGTAACACATTTGTAACATGTAATGTATCGCAGTGTGGTATATTATTGTTTTATTGTATTATTGACTTATTGTTTTCCTCACTCTTGTAAGTTGCTTTGGATAAAAGCGTCTGCTAAATTCCTAAATGTAAATGTAAATAACAATAAATATGAAATCAATATAACAGAAAATAGCCCAAATTGAAATTGGTTTGGTTGGTAACCGAACAACGGTGGTACCCATTGACTTGATTTTGTGTCTTTACAATAGAAGTGCACGGGTACCATCGTCGTTCGGTTACCAACATTTTTCAAACTATCTTTTGTCTGTGTTGTGCAGAAGAAAAAAAGTCATACAGGTTTGAAATGACAAGAGGGTGAGTAAATGATGACAGAATTTTCATTTTTGGATGAACTATCCCTTTATGGAACATACAGCCTTAAGGGCCGTTCACATTAACTATAACGTTAACTGTAACTATATCTATATTTGCGTCCACACCAGCGGATGATAACGTTATGTTTATTTTAAGCTTGCACGCTACATTGTTCCCAGTCACTAAAATGAATGTACTGTACATGACCTGCTGCTAATGCTTTCGTTTTCATTCTCACCAGCAGTAAAGGGAAAATACAAGAGCAGAAAGTGTTTGCATTAAGTCAACTTAAGATCCTTTTTCAGCATCGTGCTCATTTCCCTGAAGCATTTAATGACAGTTTACAGGTAGTTCAACTTGCAAACATATCTTGGCCTTTAAACAAAAGGCAAAACAATAATTTGAATGAATTGAGGTAATTTAGCTGCAGAATGGCTAATCAGAATGTATTCTGCTTGAGCGTGCTAGGAGAAGCCATGTTGGAGAGGCGGCAACATGCTCGTGTCGAGGCAGGCAGTTCTCCCGCTGTGCTCGCCACTCAACCGCTATTGGTCCTGTCAACATGAATCCAACAAGAGCCAATCATAACACTCCAACCACCCCAAAAGCTTCCCTTTCACAGGACAATTTACAAATATAAATAAAGCTGGGTTTGTTTTGAAGATTTGGGATGCCAATTAAAATTCTTAAAAATCTTTCCTGAATTCGATTTGCTCTGATGTTTTGATGTACAGGTTATTTATTTATTTGGTGTGTTCTTTCTTTTTTAAAGATCGTGCTTCAAAATAACATCTCCTCTTAAAATAGGGACCGCTGCCATGTAGTCCTCAATTTCCCACTTTGACAAATTTAAGAACACTCTTGAAAATACATCCAAAAAGAAGCCTTAATTAATTAGCGCTGACCACCAGACCCTCAAAAGGGACCACTGTCTCTAGTCCATTAACCCTGACAGACACACGGTCTGCCCATCTGATCAGAAGTAGTGAAGGCCTGCTGCCCAGGCCTTGTGGCAGTTCTGTGAAGATGGCCAGAGCGTGCCAGACCGTGCCATTGATAGATCGGGTTTGGCCCACCCTCTCATCCATCTGTACCCCAAGGATACGCATGTCTTGTGGTAGCTCGAGAAAGCACAGTTCATAAAATAAAAATCAAACTCCCTCTGCGACATTTGTTTGCTTTTTAAATCATGACATGTTTACTTAGTGGCACTGGGATTTCGAAAAACGCAAAATCCCTCATGAAGCTGAAAGTCCAAATAATGCATATGAAAAATGAGGTTATTTATTCGGGTTGTTGTGAGAAAACAACTTTAATTATGATTTTAAATCGTAAATTGGGAATTAAGTACTTGGAAGGATCAATGACTCACTTCAGTTTAACAACAACATTCACACACAAATAACAGATGTCTGGGAGTTTAAGGTTGTCACAACTTGACACTTCTTTTCTTGTATTGCATGTCCTTAAGTGAAATTCTAAGGATGAATGTTTATGTTTTTAACAGATGCTTTTTCATCAAAGCAATTTACAAAAATGCACAAATCGTGTTAATTGCATCAGTATCCGTCTATCCGAACAGGTAGCTGACTAAATGCCACGGTAGAGATATTATTGGTTCTCTGCATTTACTTTGAAAATAATTCATACACCGGAAAAAAACTACACTTGAAATACTATAACAAATATTACTTGAAGTACAATCTTGCTTTAATATTATAATCAGTGCAATTGATCGGCTGAAAAAATATAAATGAAATTGACATTTTGGTTTGTGTGTTATGTTTCAAACTTTCAGCCTCAGCTACTGTCGAGGACTTCCAGATCAGACCTCATGCTCTGTTTGTTCACTCATATCGAGCGCCGGCGTTCTGTGATCACTGTGGAGAAATGCTGTGGGGTTTAGTGAGACAGGGTCTGAAGTGTGAAGGTAATAATATTAAAAGTTTTAAGATTTACATTGATAAACTATTTACAAAAAACGCTGCAATATTTCAGGAAAAAATAGGCATTGTGATTTTTTATTTCACTGGGACTTTAAACATTACATTGAAGGCCAACATATGTTTTGTTGCGATCTCAGGCTGTGGGCTGAACTACCATAAACGGTGTGCCTTTAAAATCCCAAACAACTGCAGCGGGATCCGTAAACGGAGACTGTCTAACGTGTCCCTCACTGGCCTGACCAACACTCGCTCTGTGTCTGCTGATCCATCTCCCAGCACCTCTGATGAAGCTTTACTGGTGAGTTTGATCGTGCGTTCAGAAAAAAAATATTTCAAACTGAAATGGCGAAACAGTGCAACCAATAAATACCCAGGGGAAAAAAATAGACTAAAAATATAGTCTTTAGTACTTCTATTCATGGTGTCTCAGGATAGCACAGTTGAGGATACTTAGATCGTCTTAAGTTTGAAAAAGTAATCTGAAAAAGTACTAAAGACAGAATACTGAAATATTACCTTAAATATAAATGAGGGAGATCATGGGTTTGATCCCAGGGATTGCACATACTCAGAAACAAATGTATAGTGTAATGCAGTGTAAGTCGCTTTGGATAAAAGCGTCTGTCAAGTGCATAAATGTAAATGTACAGATTGTAGGAATTCCTACAAGACCTTGTTGCGCTAATGATCTCAGGTGGTATTTATATTTATCATACATGTATTTATTTATAATGACAGCATATTGCACAAAGCCATACCCATCCATACACACTGTTTGCCATTTTCCCCTATACAACCATTAGACACTGGTGTGCCATTGTTTTAACTATTTTAATTATGTCCTCTTTTATTTTGGTGTAATCTACTTCAGATAAACAAATAAATTAATAAATAAACAAACAAACAGTGCCATAACCTTGTCAGTGAAATACTCTCCCCTGCCTAATTGTGTAAACCTTTGTGGTTTAGTCAATGTTGTGGCTTTGTATGACTGACTAGTTGCATGCATTTCCTGTTTATTAACAATACTTTCTCTCTCTCTCCATCCTTTCATTCCTGCCCAGTCTCCCGTCAGTCCTAGCATGGAGGTAGGAACTAATTCAGCTTTAACTTACTAACTCGAGGGTCGGTCACTATATGGACGATAATGATGATGAGAAGTATAAACATAAGCATATTAGCATCCACACCAGCTGATGATGTTATGTATATTCTAAGCTTGCATGCTTTAATCATTAAGATGTAGATGACCTGCTGTTGCTTTACACTTCACAAAGAAACAAAAGGAAAACTCATTTTTGGGTACAGAGTTGTTATATTTTTAAGGCAAATTATTCATACTTCCACATCAGTTCAAGGCATCCTAAATATTGTAAAAGAGGACATCAGTGAGAGGCAAACAACATTAAGGAATGTGGTCAGTGCCAGAGACTGATTCGCAATGTTTTATTGTTCATCATCTGGAAAAAAATGTTGCTCTGCAACAGCATTGTCCTCTGTATCTTTATTGTTATAGTTATGGTGTGGACTTAAATTTAGATTTTTTTAAAACTTCATCTTTATAGTTATCATCCATAGTGTGAACGACTCTTGTGATATTTTTCTCAAAACCCACCTGTTCATGATGTTTCAACATTTTTTTCCAATATGACACAATGGGGAGAAATTATTTTGTAAGAGCGGTAATGGGTACAGTATGTGGTTTAAATGTTCTCCATATATCTCCATATTCTATATATCTCTAGAAATCAAACACACTTTGCTTTAAATTCATTAAGCAAAGCCTGCAGTTCTTGTGTCTATTGTCTTGAGGTTGAGAGACTTTTTAACCCAACACCAGAGATGTTGTGGTACACATAGTTTGTTTGAAGAAAACTGTTAATCAACTGTTGACTGCAGACATCTGTTAACTGCTCTCTAATCTGTTCCCTACACCTAAGACAGGTAACAGCATCTGTACTTTAGCTGCACGGAAAACTGAGAGATTACCTTACCTTCCACATCAGTTTACCCGAAGCCATTGACAAAGCGTGCAACATGACGATGGGAAGCTATTGATCTTTTTCTTTCTTTAGAGCACATTGAATAGTTGATTATGCGCACCTGCGTGATGTCAGATCCATTCACAACAGGTGGTACAACATCTGCATCTTTGCCAATCAGCAGCACATTAAAGATCAGCTTGATGAGAAAGTTGTTGTTCTGAGGTAGTGCAAATTTATCACAGCTCAGCATATACAACAATCTCCCACAGCATGACCCTCGGAGGGCCGTTGTGTTTTTGTTCGGCTAATCGAGAGCAATGTGCTGCTGACTTTGGGTAATGCCTGTAAACTTGTGCGTCAAATCGATCCTTTTGATTGTTTTTCGTGTTTTCACTTTCATTTAGATTAAAAAAAAGCACAGGTCTGATTCAGAGGGGTTTGTTAAATGATGTCACATTTTGATTTTTGTACGTTACTTGTCCACAGCAAAAAACACCATGTGACTTCTTTCCTGGAAGAGGCCGCTCCAACTCTCAGTCCTATATAGGTCGACCAATAGAGTTAGACAAAATCCTGCTCTCTAAAGTGAAGGTGCCACATACTTTTGTCATCCATTCCTACACACGCCCCACAGTTTGCCAACACTGCAAGAAGCTTCTCAAGGGCTTGTTCCGTCAGGGACTGCAGTGCAAAGGTAGGATACTACCATCCCCAATATGTCTACAAACGCTTGCAATATTCCTTACTGCTTTTCATAATGAGCTTTCTCTAACTATTGTTGTTTCTGTGTAACACATTTGTTAACTCACCTTAATTTGTATTAGCCTTTGTTTGAAAATGGTTACTATTTATGTATTGCTTTCTCCAATGTCATTGATACAGTGGCAGAAAATCTAGAGAAACATTTTAAAGGGACAGTTTACCCCCAAATTCTGTCTTCATTCATATTTTCTGTTCTGATGAACACATAAAGAAATTTGGAAGATTGCTCGTAACCAAACAGTTCTCGGCCACCATTGACTACCATAGTAGGAAAAATTGCTTAATACATTTCTTTGTTTGGTTGAACACAAAAGAAGATATTTTGAAGAATGTAGGAAAGCAAACCGTTCTAGGGCACTTTTGACTACCAATTGTCATTTTTCCTACTATGGTAGTCAATGGTGGCCAAGAACTGTTTGGTTAAAAGCCTTCTTCCAAATATTTTTCTCTGTGTTCATCAGAACAAAGAAATTTATACAGATTTGGAACAACTTAAGGGTGAGGAAATGATGACAGACGTTTTATTTTTGAGTGAACTGTCCCTTTAAGGAATGGTATGTAACATGTGACATGATCTAACTATTCTGCATGTTTACTTCTGTGCATGCTACCAATACATTAGGTTATTTCGCGTTCTTAATTCATTTTGTGGTGAAACTTCCTAACTTTGGGCACAAAGGTGATATCCAAAATCGTGGTTGCCTTTTGATATATCCTAATTAGCATACTTGGGTCAGATTTACTAAACAGGGCAAAATAGCACGAGAACGCAATTTCAAAAAAGCGCAGATGGGAGTGGAAATTTCTGCGGGCGCACATTAAAAAAAGCAGGCGCAATATTCCCATACTGACCAATGCAATGTTCTACGAGCCGCGCAAATTAGTGCAGGGTTTAATAGGTTAGGTTTTGGCCATTAAATAAAGCCACATATACCAGTACAATGACCAACGCAAACCTTAGTAAAAAGCGTTGCGTGATTCATTTCAATACTCTCCTCCCATAAAGTTTGCGCCTGAAGAGAAAACTCCTACAAATGCATATGCAATAAGGTCAGTGGCAAAAACAGCTGTGTCCACACCTTTTCAGCGCTGATTTTCACTGCATGTCTTTAGTACATACCTACAGTATTTTTTAAGCTAAAGGGGCGTTTACACTGCCGCAGGCTGTTAGTAAATCTGGCCCTTGGTGCACTAGCGTAATTCATTGTACATAATACATAAATTATAAATAATACTACATACTGAACTTTTATGCATTGTGGAATATGCCACCCAGCTCAGAATTCTATTATTTTACAATAGCCTACTGTATACTGCACAGTTGACATTTTTAATTAAAGCTAGTATTAGTTCATGCAGTACATAATTTGTATACCTTTGCATGCTACAAAAACAGTGTATTTCTGCGGCATTCCAGCCGTAGCCTATTCTAAGCCTATTACGTACTTGCAAATATACAAATGTATACATTTTGATAACACTGCAAATCTCAGTTTAACGGATCATGGCATTTGTTGATTCGTTTTTGATAACTAGAAGCACGGATATAAAATGACACAACAGCTGTTTATATATATGTGTGTGTGCGTGTGTGTGTGCGTGTGCGTGTGTGTCTGAGTGTGTTGTGTAAGAGGAATGTATGCCATGTGCCAAGCAGTAAAGAGTGCAGTTGGCTGGGCCGTTACAAACAGCTTTAATGTTCATGTGTTCAATGTGCGAGGTCTCAGCCTGTCAGCCACCAGCACAACAGGAACTCATATGTTTATGTGCCAGATTGGTAGTAAACTCCTCTTGCTCGCTCTCTCTTTCTCCCTCTTTCCCTTTTC
Source organism: Triplophysa rosa (assembly GCF_024868665.1). Taxonomy (NCBI): domain Eukaryota; kingdom Metazoa; phylum Chordata; class Actinopteri; order Cypriniformes; family Nemacheilidae; genus Triplophysa; species Triplophysa rosa. Next base: position 14,862,073 of record NC_079899.1, on the reverse strand, counting down.
CTTTACTCTCTTCCCTTCACACTGTCTCAGACTGCAAATTCAACTGCCATAAACGATGTGCACCCAAAGTGCCAAACAACTGCCTCGGAGAGGTGTCAAGAAACGGAGGCAAGTCTAACTTTAGCGTCTCTATGTGATTCAACGAACAACGCTGCATTTTCATGGCAGAAACAACAATATTTATCTCAACGAGCGTTAGAACACCACCTGAACATCAAACGCTCTAGCGCACTTGCATGAAAACACAGGGTTAATGTTGTAGGATTCAACCTGTTTGTTTTTGTTTAGTAATACTGATAAAGCTAGAATTTGTATTCTGTTATTCAAACCAGAGAATTGAAACTACACTTTCTTTCTTTACATTTAGAGTAAAAGGATAGAATCTCCTGAAAATAGTAGTATTGTCAAAACTCTCTGTTTTAATACACAGTATGTCTATTATAATATTGTATTATTATCCCTAACTTTTCTGAAAGGAAATTTGAAACTGCTCATTTTCAGGTTCTGCTTTCTAGGGTCGATGGTGCTAAAATGTCAGCTTTTCGGCACATTTTAAACCATGTGACTTGTTCATAACCTTCCTTCTCTCCAATAACGCTTTTATATTCTTGCCTCATAGATTTGTTGAGTCCTGGAGCGGAATCAGATGTGGTCATGGAGGAAGGCTGTGATGATCATGATGGTGAAAGACACAGTCCACTTATCGATGATATGGAAGAATCCCTTGTGGTCGACTCTGCGGCACTTTTGGAGGCTGGGCATGGTGATCTTGGAGATTTTCAGGACCATGACCTAGATGAATCCAACAGAATCATCAGGTAGCTCCTCATCATCTTCAGAAACACAACACACACAATTAGCAAACAACACTGCGTAGAACATAAACACAACTAACCATTGCGAAAAAAATTAAAATACAGGAAAACAAAATATATTTTGAATCTCTCCATCGCCTTGATTATTAAGTTCATTGTGAATATGCAGCATAGTCATTAAAATAAGAAAAGCAAGCATTTTGGTTCTTAATACCTCTTATTATAGATAAACACATTCTCAAACATATAAGAAAAATAATGACAACCAAGAACCAAGAATTTATTGTTCTTTGGTATGTTTTTGGTAAAAAAAAAAGGGATACAACGTATTGCAATAATCCTGTGCGGTCAAGTAGATGACTAATAGACTAGGAAATAAATAGTATGAACATTCTTATGTGAGCCAGCATTTGACCTGCTATTGACATTTCTTTGAAGGTTTTGACATGTCATTGTGTTTCTAAGTCCTTCCACCAGCAACAACATCCCACTTATGCGGGTGGTTCAGTCTGTCAAACACACCAAGAGGAAAAGCAGCAATGTTATGAAAGAAGGATGGCTTGTGCATTTCACCAGCAAAGACACATTGGTTAGTTCTCTAGATTTCTATTATGTAAATTACCAAAGAACTTGCAACCGTGAACTATGCCTGGAGTCAAGAAGGTATTCTAAATAATATGACATGTACAGTAAGCAATATTTTTCTTTATGTTCACACTAGCGTAAGAGACATTACTGGAGACTGGACAGCAAGTGTATCACCCTTTTTCAAAATGATACTGGGAGCAAATACTATAAGGTACGTTAAAGTTATCCATCAAGAAATCTGTCAAAAGGATAAATGCTTTTATTAGTTATGTCCCAGGGGTTTTTGATAATGTTGATATCTTGTCCTGATAGGTTTCGTAAAATGACCGCATACAACAAATCTGCATGCATGTCTTTGCGATATAATTTAGGTTTCAGTTTTCGGATAAGACCTCTTAACATTCTCCAACAGGAGATCCCTCTGTCTGAGATATTGTCTCTGGAACCAGCTAAAACCTTCAACCTTCTCCCTGAGGGTGCCAACTCGCATTGCTTTGAGATTGCCACGACGTCTCTGGTGTATTATGTGGGAGAGAACCTGGCTCGAGCTGACGGGGGAACATCTGGCTACGGAAGCAACGTGCTGGTTAGCGGCGTGGGACAGGACGTGGCCCGCATGTGGGAGATGGCCATCCAGCATGCGCTTATGCCTGTCATCGCCAAGGGCATATCTCATGGAGGCCATCACAGCTTTCACAGTATGAACTTCTTGGTGAAACATTTAGGGGCTCATACTAAGATCATGGGGGGAAACAAATAAATAAATAAAGTAATGCAAAACTCTTGCTTTAATATTACGTTTACTAGTTTTATCATAACTGTATAATTTTACAATGTGGGTCTGGTGGGAAAGTTTTGGTGCAGCAGTCTGGTGCAGCATGACCCACTGTGACTTTCGAAGATGTGATTTTATGGTATTTAAACGAGAGGCTGTATTTAATATAGCATGGCCATTGACCGATCAGCATACAGGACCAAAACTAATATTTAAAGAGAGAGTTTCCCTCAAAATGAAAATTCTTTCATCATTTACTCACCGTCGTGTCATTCAAAACCTGACTCTTTGTCCTGCAGAACATATTTTGAATAACATTGTTAAACAACATTGGTCCCCGTTGGCTTCCATTGTATGGACACAAAACCACTGAGACATTTCTCAAAATATCTTCTTTTGTGTTCTACAGAAGCAAGAGTCTTATACAGGTTTTACTTGGCATGAAGGTGAATAAATGATGACAGAGTTTTATTTCGGGTGAACTATCCCTTTAACTAAAGTTAGATTCTTTAAAAAAAGCACAATTTCATTTTATTATAGGAGATTTATACCCAATGCTAAATAAAGCAGCAAGCATGTCTTTAAAGGTTTATGGTCATAAATTGATCCAAAATTAAATTATTTTTAAATGATTGGGTAGCCCTTTACAATAAGGTTGTATTTGTTAACATTAGTTAAAGGTCCAGTGCATGACATTTAGCGGCATCTAGCAGTGAGGTTGTGAATTGCAACCAACAGCTCGCTCCACCCCTCCCCCATCCTTTTCAGCGGTTCACACAGGGCTAAGGATGTTGTCACATTTTCGCTTCTTTGCCAAAGGAGATAACGTATTTACATAACGTGCTGTGTGGAGCAGTTTGTCCATTTAGGGCTAATGTCGAAACAGTCTCAGCCTCAGACGTCACGCCCACGGACTGTTGGCTAAACGTTTGATGCACAAGGCACACTTTTCTGGAAAACCCTTTAGCACGTTCGAAGTCGTCATCTGATTGGTTGAATTTCACAGGATTTTCGGGAGACGTGCGTGTTGCGTTCTTTAATGGTCCGTCTGGAAACAACACGTAGCCGTCTGATCTAAGTAAGCTGTCGTGTTTACAACAGTTGCAATAAGAATTCATCACGACTGACTAAACGCTTAATTCTTAAAGGTATGCGAGGTTCACGGCATAAACTTATAATCATTGTTGTTGCTGTTAACTTTTGACACGTTCGTGAATGTACACCGGTCTTTTACTGTGGGGACATTTCCACGCCTCTAAACATGACGTGGCACAGAACGAAAAGTGATTGGTTGCTTTACCTGTCAGTCATATGGCCTCTTGGGCAGGCCTTGGCCACAGAAAGTGACGAAAGTTCGCTATGCGAGACTACTGTAGAAATAACATGGCGAATTCTTTGTAAGAGGACCCGTGTTGTATGTAGATAGAAATAGCTCATTCTAAGGTAATAAAAACACAATGCTTAATTATGTAAGGTCTTTATACACCTCTGAAAACATAGTTATGTATATTATATTGCATTTCTGTCAGTAGATCCTCCTAAATATTACACACTGGACCTTTAATGCAGTAGCTAACATGAACTGACAACGAACAATACTTTGACAGCATTAATTAATCTTAGTAGGCCTAGCCTATATGTTTAAATAAAAAAATTGTCACTGTTAACATTACTCAATGCACAGAAAATTAACATGAACAGTTGTATTGGGATTAATGTACATTAACAAAGATGAATAAATGCTGGAAAATTATATTGCTCATTGTTATTTAATGCATGTACTAATGTTAACAAATACAACATTATTGTAAATTGTTACCAATATTTGATGTAGGCTATAGTATTTTGGTGGCTTTATCACGACAGTCACATGAGAAACTATTGACAACATCAATATTGTTCAGGTTAAATATCTAATGTGGTATTGGGGCAGTTTCCCGGACAGGGATTAATTTAAACCAGGACTAGGCCTTAGTTAAATCAGGATATTTAAGACATTTTTAAATACATAATTTACAAAAAAACATTAATGGTGTACGTCTTGAGACAAAACAATCACACTTATATATTTTAAGATATGTCATTGCAAGTTGTTTTCGATCAAGAAACTTCTAACATTTAAGTAAGTCTGGGACTAAGCTTAAACCCTGTCTGGGAAATCGCCCCTTAGAGTTTTCTTTGCCAAGTTTTTAAAATGTAATGTTTGTATCCAAACATGTATTCCAGTAGTTCAAATTTGTTCGAGTAGATGAAATTAGCAAAGGTGTAAATATGCGGATATAGCATTCGATATGAATACGCTTTAATGAGTCACACTTCTGTTTTATTCACCAACAGAGGAGGTCTCCATTAGCATCTCTGTATCCAACTGCCAGATCCAAGAGAACGTGGTAAACATTTATGCTATTTGATTATAAGATTTTCCCCCTTATACAGTATGTGCACCCGCTTCGGGTGGTTCTTGGCCTCCATGTCGTGCATTAAAACCCTTTAACGCATAGCTAGCTGTGGATTATATATATGTAGTATATCGGTAGTTGACAAATAAATGTGTCCTATGGTGTGACAGCAATACTGTACATCAGAAAAAAACTAACGATGAAGATAAATCTCTTTTATGCCATTTTATATTATCGGCTAGATATAAATATTAATAATATAAAATAATATATTATTAACAGCTTATTTTTTGCTATGTCACACCATAGGATACAACAGTATATTTCTCAACTACCCATATATATTTCCTTATCTTTATTGTTCCTATATTTTACATGTTAGCTCTTACTGATCCTGCCTGCTTGCCTATACCTGCAGCCTTGAGTTTCAACGTGATATAAACACACAATGCCTCTATTGGAGATTATTTTGATTACCTGCTCAGCCATGGGGTTGCCATGGTTACCGGAGTCTTTCTGACACAGTCCTAGTGTGATGTGGAAATAGCTTCTTAGGCTTCTGCACTGAAATCAGGCATTGTTACAGTACAAAATAAAAAGACCACATCATCCCATGTATCAAGCAATGCTTATGAGCTTTTGGAACAGCCCATATTGGCACAAACACATACATTTGTTCTGTTTTTCTTACAGGATATTAGCACAGTGTATCAGATATTCCCTGATGAAGTACTTGGATCGGGGCAATTTGGCATTGTCTATGGAGGTAATGTAGCAGACTATTTACAGCAAGTTTTTTGACATGCAGAGCGGGCGAGGAAATGTGTTTGGAATGGTTGAATATATTATGCTTATTTTAACGCATTTACAGTAGATAGTATGTTTCAATATAAGGTATTCATTTTCTGGCCCGTACAACCATTAAATAAATGAATATAGATATGTCTGATATGTTGCAGGGAAACACAGAAAAACAGGCCGAGATGTTGCCATCAAGATCATAGATAAACTGCGTTTCCCTACCAAGCAGGAGAGTCAACTGCGAAACGAGGTTGCCATTCTTCAGGTAAACACACAAAGGCGTAGCTACACAATAAAAAGATTATTATGATCCTTAAGAGATGGATTTATTATGCATACTAAATGCAGACATCACATCCATCTCTTGCAGAACCTCCACCATCCTGGAATTGTCAACCTCGAGTGCATGTTTGAGACACCGGAGCGTGTCTTTGTTGTCATGGAAAAGCTCCATGGCGACATGTTAGAGATGATACTGTCAAGTGAGAAGGGGAGGCTGCCAGAACGCATCACCAAGTTTCTCGTTACGCAGGTACGTCTCGCAGGCACTGCGTCTTGGCAAGCACAGTTATAAAGTCATATTGGGTATATGCATGATAAAGAAATCGTAAAGTTGTCATTTATGTGTTACATTTTACGCATGTTTCTAGATTCTCGTGGCACTCCGCCACCTTCACTTCAAAAACATCGTTCACTGTGACCTGAAGCCCGAGAATGTTTTGTTAGCCTCAGCTGACTCTTTTCCACAAGTGAGTAAAAACCCAACAAAAAGAGACTCGAAGACAAAAGAAAGGAAATATGTGAATGAAGTGAGGCCACACCAAAATTAACATAAATGGATCTGTTTTTGTAAATGCACAAGAATAAAAGATGGTAATTATAGCATTCTGGTGGCGCGCTTAAGGCAAAGGGTTGTGTGTGTCTCTACATTCTAATGAAAGATTTCTAAATTATCCTCCCATTGTTTCTCGCGCCTGCCGAGCGAGATGTCTTTGGACGCTCTCGAGCAGAAGGATGACTCACTGTTTGAGACAAACATTTTTGGAAGAATGTTAAACAAATCATTTACAAATATTTCCCAGAAAGGTGCTCAGGTGCTTGTTGTTGTTCTTGAGCAAATGTTTTAAAGGTTTTAAAATGTAGATCAGCAGGAGATACATTGTAACCACATCCAACTGGGTGATAATTTCACTTGACTTTCGTTCCCTGACAACTGATTATTACGGCGTCTGTGGTGTTAAAAGCTAGCAAGAGAAAAGGCATGTTTTTTTTTTTTTGGTCTTTTGTGCGTCTCAGTCCTAGTCGAGTTAAATAGCCAGTTTCTCCAGGTGTCTGGTTTTTGAAATGCTCATTGTTCATTCGTTTGACTTGCAGGTGAAGCTGTGCGATTTCGGTTTTGCACGCATTATTGGAGAGAAGTCTTTCAGGCGTTCAGTAGTTGGCACGCCTGCGTATCTCGCCCCGGAGGTGCTTCGCAACAAGGGCTACAACCGCTCGCTGGACATGTGGTCTGTGGGTGTCATCATCTATGTTAGTCTCAGTGGAACTTTCCCCTTTAATGAGGATGAAGACATTCACGACCAAATTCAGAATGCTGCTTTCATGTACCCACCCAACCCGTGGAAAACAGTGACCCCAGAAGGTAGGTTTTGGGTTGAACTGAGATCTTTTGTAAGCTTTAATAGACTATGTATGTCACATATGGCACAGTTAACAAAGAATGTGAATAGGTCATGATTTATTCATGTCAGACTTTCATTGCAAGGCAAATGAAACGTGACATTGCATTAAAGGCACATCATTTACTCTCTCTTATTTTATTCCAAACCTTTATGACTTTCTTTCTTCGGCTTAACACAAAAGAAGATATTTTGAAGAACATTGGTATCCAAACAACATTGGCCTCCATTGACTTGCACTGTATGGACACAAAACTACCTTTTTTTTTGTTGTTATTTTGTGTTGCACAGCAGAAAAAGTCATCGGTTTTCAATGACATGAAGGTGAATAAATGATGACATACTTTTGGCCATATAGTGTATATCCACACTTTTAGTCTAGTTAAATGTAGCATGCTTAGCTTTTGAAGTCTCTTCATCTTTCTTTAAATATACGCCTTTTAGACTTAATATTCATATTTGAAGTCCGGTGTTTGTAATTATCTCTGAACTGTGACTACACAGAGATGACCTCAACACGCCAAACATCATTTTTTACTTGGCTCATGAAAATATAGTCAGCATTAAGGTTAAGGCTTGGGATTGTGGCGTGGAATAGGTTATATTTACGTGTAAGTCATATGCAATCTGTATGAAGAGAATTGACCTTCATCTCATTATCTTGAGCAGATTTTTGATGGCATCACCTTTGACCCTGTTTATTTGCTAAGGTCTTCTTTCTTCCTCGTTAAAATATCCAGAAAACCAGAGCTGTTTTTATCTAAGAACGCAGGCAGCTTGAACAAATTAATCACATACTTTTATTTATTTGTATAGTTTAGTTGCTATCAAGTATAGCATATTTTTAACAATTACATTCTGTTTTAATTGAATTCGGTTTTGTTTACTCTGAAGTGAAATAATTAAGTTCCATGATAGCGTGCAAGACTCAAAAAGTGCTTTTGATAAATATATGGAGAAATTACAGAATAAATTACGTTTATTACTACGTTCCATAGCAACAAATATTTTGTCCTAGTTTTTATAAAATAAAAAAACAATGTAAAACAAATATTATTCATTAATTGTGTGTGTATTTACGTATATATTACTATAAAATTGTTCTGTTTTATTAATAAATAATAATTAGAAATAAATATTTTACCCTTGAATAATTAGTACATTGTCCTTATGCAACAATATGTAATCTCGTTCAGGATTTTTTCAAAATTCTAACTTGAAAGAAAATCTTCAGTTAAATGAAGAACTTGTAGTCGTCTTTGCGTGACTACCTCAATACGTTAATGCAGAAGAAAGAACTGAAAGAGACATAAAGGGGAAGCAGAAGATAAAGAGAAGAGAGGCAGAGGGTTAAATAAAGAGATCCTGCTCAATTTTTGTTACGAGCCACTCATGTGAGTAATGCCGAACGAGCCCTTAGACTAAAGCACGGGGGCCCCAAGGTTCAGAAACTTTGGAGTGTCTCAGAAATCTCTGACCCCTGAAATAATGTTAACATGATGTTGGTTTTGCTCATTATCCCTCTGGACAGAAAATCCTTCAGGTTTTCCGCCACGGTCCGCTCGCTGACAACCTGTTTTGTTGTTGCAGCAATTGACCTCATTAATAACCTGCTGCAAGTCAAAATGAGGAAGCGTTACAGCGTGGACAAGTCTCTCAGCCATCCCTGGTTACAGGTTAGAAAGATCACTATTTTTATATACTTTGTCTAAAACTGATGTTACGATATCAACACGAAACACTGCCCCTCCAACATTACTGTAGCATTAACAATTCTGATCCTGGATTACTGTCCTGAGTTTAGCTCCAACCACAATTAAACAGATTTGCATTTCAAGTAATTGTGTGTTTTAGGGTTGGAGTCAAACTAAGGTTGTCCATGGAATTATTTTGATCCCTAAAGATATATCTTCATGACAGGACTACCAGATGTGGCTGGACCTGCGAACTTTGGAGTGCAAAATGCAGGAGCGATATATCACCCACGAAAGCGATGATTTGCGCTGGGAGAATTTCGCCGAACAAAATGGACTTCAGTACCCAGCCCACTTAATCAACCCTCATGCTAATGTACGTGAAGAGGCGGAGTCTGAAGAGGCTGTGATGAGCATGCTCAGCGACAGAGTCAGTGTGCTGTAAATTGCTGCCTGTCCCTTTAAGGGCACAATGGAGCTCAAGCCAAACTGTTTACAGCTAAATCAAGACTTCAACCAACTGCCTTGACAATTCCAAACAAAAGTACTTGTTGACACAATTTTAACACTACACTATAGATTAAGCACAAATTTCACTAAACTCACATGCAGTGCCTGAACCACAAAAGCCAAACTAGCCATATATTGTGGAACACACAATCACACTCAAGCTTTCAAAAAACCATAAAAAACAACTACACTCAGACTTTATATTTAACTTTTGCAGGCTTATTATTTCGCTCATTACTGTTGTCTGGTTTTGGAGCTTTAGAATAATATTATGAGTACGTTATTTGCTATTACTCAGTGACAAAACACTGTAGCAGCAGTGTTGTTTGTACAGTATAACTCACTAAAAAGTTTATAAAAATATGTGAGAAACATAACTTATATGGTCTTGGGAAATTATTCTGCTTTGAAAGTTGGTTAATGCCACTGTAATTTTGTGGTGACCATTGCATCAGTGGAAATAACTTGAGAATTGTATAACAGAGAGCATTTATAGCTTTCGTGGTATTGTGTTTGTGTGCTTTTGAATGTATGTGTGTATGCGTGAGTGTGTGTATGTGCACTCTGAGGGCTGCTTTTGTTAGTTTCTGTGCAATGCAAGACTGCTAAGCAACATTGTCTGTGCACTGGACGTCTTTCCTTTTGCTTCTTCAGAGATGGAACAATACAGGTGGTAAGCAAGCCGTATTATGACAGAGTTTCAGTGTTTCCCTTCAAGCGAAGATGTCAAAGGTAAACCTCCTCTCTGTAAAATTATTTACTCACCAGCAACTCTGTATAAAAAGCCTGATTAAATGTTTTTACCAAAATGTGTCTCTGTTTTGGTACTTGTTTAATTATGGGCTGGAATGTGTGCAAGCTGCGGGCTGGTGTTTTGGAAAGTGCAAAGGTGAGTATTGAAGGGACAGGCGGGGAGTATGCACATACTGTACATGTACTGTGAACTGAATGGCTATGTATTTTTGGCATTTTGCTTGTTTATGGTCATATCCAGTGCAGGTTTTCTGGTGTCTGGCCCCCTGAAGAGGAGTTCTTAATCAACAGATGGCGCTATATGCTTATGAAGCTTTAAAGCCTAATAGTTGGGTTGGTGGGACAGTCCAACGCCTCTCTAATAAAACACCGTTTGCAGACGGCTAGAAGAGATTAACGTTCTTAACCAAAACAGTAACGATGTTTTGGAACATTTTGCATATTTAGGTTGTATTATTATGAGTATCATGAAGCAGACTTTCAAATAACTTAAAAGGAGACTATGAAGTCTAAATAATTGATTTGCAAAATCATTTACGAATATTTATATTAGTATTAAAAATAACGTAGTGAAATATTACAATACAATTTATAACCCCTGGTTGTTGTGTTTTAGCTCATCCTTTAACGCATTTGTCAAGACAACAGGTAAACACGTTATGACATTTAGCTTATACAATTACACGCTTGTTCTCCATCATTTTTCCCTGCTTAATTTGCAAATATTCCATTCTGAAACACCAGCCGGTCTTTATGAATCATTTGCACAACGCCATTAGCCTATTCCTGGACAAGATGACGAGCTCATACTGAAAGAAAGGGACAAATCTTACAGATGGGCTGTCTATCGAGTTGCGCATGATTTGAGTCTGTTTTCTCTCATCCAAACTCCTCCCCACAATAGATAGAGAATACGGCCAGCAGTGCAGGTGTTACTCTTGAACGACAACCACTTAAATTATAACGATAAAAAAAAGGTTTTTACACGGAAAAGCAGTGGTAGCCTATCTATATAAACCCAAATGTAATTATTGTAACGGCAACAACAACAATAATGATAATAATAAATATAACGGATCATTACCATTCATTTATTATCAATCATTTTATTATCATTTTATTATTGTCTGTGTCATTTTATATTATCTGATATTATTATTAATATCAGAAACAGTTTACACCCGAGTAATAAAAGCTCTTAGTCTACCCACAAACTTTTAAACTAATATAACAATGAAATTTAATTAACAAATGTTCCAGTCAGATGACAAAATGTCCACCCTCGGAAGATATGTAATTACTGTCTTTAAAATAATCTCACTATAACGCTTTTCCCTAAACAAATGTTAACTACTATGCTTATTGGACGAATTTCTCAGACAAATAAATAACCTAATAAAAAGCAAATACATAACAACCTAAAATTTCTGAGACAAGCTTAAATATTATAAATCAAGTGATATCAAAGCAACAAATGTATTAAGTCATGCCTTAGTAAATTTCTTATTAACACGTTTTCCTTTTTTGCTCCCCATGTAGGCTAATATGTAACTGCTGGAGTTGCACATGTTTCCGAGGGAATGCGTACTTGGAAAATAGTTAGTATGCAAATGAATAATCACAGCTTTGACAGCGAGTAACCATATGTTCTGCAATTGCATATTTTGAAAAAAAAAGGAGAGAGACAGAGATATATCCTGAAAGGATTGTTGCCGTAGTAACTCCGTTTTTTCTTCATCCTGTCTGCGTTGGCACAGACAATTTCACCAAAAGGAAAACAAATATAATAGTTTCGCACGTCTGAATTATTTGGTTCTGTCAGACAAAACACGCAAATATTTTCCCCGATTCCGTGTTGAGCAACAAACATGAAAGCACACGGTGCAAAAATGAGCCGAATAAATGATTTTTCATTTCACGAGTCAAGCAGCAACGCTGTTTCCACGTAGCCTATCGAACGATTTATGTTTCTTTAAAACAGAAATAAAAGGCACAATGTAATTATTTTTAATGTAACTATTTATTTAACGTGTAGATTTTTAATTTAGTGAGCTATTTATCTATACATTTACAATTGCATTAAGACATAATTCCATGTACCTTGAATCAACATGTCAAGTTGTAGGACTGACTCAAACGATTTATCCAGTGGCTGTTGCACGGGAGTTGTGGGCTGCCGCGCGCGCGACAGCTTTCCTATCGATATCAACATGCTGCTCCTGCAACAGAAAAATAAACTAAAGATGAACCATGCCATACTTTTTTGTCGTAATTTTCAAATTCTTAAAAACATAAAGATGCGGCACAAAAATGCCGGTCTAATAGACAAAATGGTACTGTAATAGGCTAATAGGATGAAAAATATTATTTCTTATCACATAAAATGTCGTTTAGCCTACATGAATACAGAAATTAAATTAGCATTATCACAAATAAGGACAGATTAAAAACGCGAATAAATAAATATAGATAAAATAGTCTAAATGGAAAGAGGTATATTTAAAATTAGCCCATATTGCCTTCGTTTAATTCACATTTAAAGAACATAGGCCACGTCTAATCGTAAAAACATAAACAATATTAAAAATGTGTTCAGTTTTATTTAGTTTGAAGTTTTTTTACACAGATGGGTTTTTTTCCCTCAAAATTACAAAATAGGTGCACAATATTTAAGTAGGGCACTAGAGGACGCTAAAACAGAAACTGAAAAAGATCAGATAGGCTAGTAGACAAACAGGGCGTACTAAACGTTAAAAGACCGAGTATAGTTAAGTAAACATATCAATGACAAAAAATATAAATGAAACGAGATTTAAAGAGGAGGTGTGAAAATACATAAAACATCTGTAATCGTCATTCATTCACATGGTCAGATCGTCTCAAACTGAACAATTCTTGAGTTTTGAGTGGTCCAAACATTTTTAAATAAATCAATTGAAACTGAAATCTAAACCATCAGTTTTTTAGCAAAGCTAATAACTTTTGTCACCAAACTTGGATTGACTGTTGGAATTACTTGAGTGTATCATTTCTGTCTTATAACTTAAATTGTCACTTAAAATATGTTCCTGTTCTGAATTTCTACACTAGTTGTTCAGCCGACAAATTAGACTAGCTAAATATTATGATAACCTTTTCCATCCTAATTTGTAGTGCAGTTTGTACACATGCTAAGATCAACATCAATTATAGAGCAACATTTCAAGTGCAGAGAATGTCAGGGAGTGACGGGGAATGTGGGTTTTGGGGTGGAGTGGGGGCTTTGAGGGGCATGGAGGGTATGCATTCATTTCCATCAAACTCCGATATGTCACTCTGTTTTCGCTTTACATCATCAAACTATTTTTAGTCCCAGCATTATTGCATAATCAGTGGCTAAACACGTTGAGGATTTCGCTTAAAATCTGCTTATATGCTTTCATTTGTTTGTCATTTCAGGCAGAGTTGTTGGGCAACACTGTAGATAAGAGGCTCATGCAAATTTTAACACAGATCGTCAGGCTGCGTAAAATGTTTTCGCTTGCCTAGCGAAGAAACCGAAATAGCCCTTGTTATTTCACCACACCAGAAGTGTCCCTAAATTAGGTTATTCTAGGTTGACAGACCACTGAGATGGCCCTCTGTAGTTGGAACTCAATAGTTGGCACACTTGTCTTGCACGCAAAGGGTTTACGGCGGAAGTGATGGCCGGATCTATTTCCGCCCACTGAAACCCATCCCCCAAACAAATTACCACCCCTTCATACTAACAGAGGCAAACGCTGTCGGCTGGACCTCGGTCTGCTGGGATTGGCGCAGAAAGGATGTGCAGCGATTCTCTGTATGTTTGCGTGCGATGTGGTGCAGATTAGAGGGATTACAGGCTTGGCAGAGGGTGGTGGTGGAGAGATTAGAAGCCTTCCTTCACACACCAGGGCAATTTGAGTACGGCTGCAACAGATGATCGCTCTATAATAGACTGCTGTTCTACATGATATATAAAACATAACCAAAAGCAAAATTTTAGTATTAAACAACAAACTAATTTCAGGAGTAATGGTACAAAATGCAGGTCAACGGCCACTATTACAATTTCAATGCATTCTTTGATATTTTATGTACATTCAGGAGCGGTTTCCCGGACAGGGCTTAAACCTATCCTAGACTAATTTAAATGTTAGAGGTGTCTTGATCGAAAACAACTTGCACTGACATAACTTAAAATATATGAGTGCGATTGTTTTGTCTCAAGATGTAAAGTTGTTTGTAAAATACGTTTTTTAAATTGATTTAAATATCCTAATTTAACTAAGGCCTAGTCCTGATTTAAGATAATCATTGTCCGGGAAACCGCCCCTCAGTCATTTATCAGACACTTTAATCCAAAACAATTTACAAGTACGGAACAAGAAGTTTGTCAAATAAGAACTACAAAATCTGGATCATGATCACACTGACAAGTTCTAAGAGTCCAAGTTCCATACGTCACGTGAATTTACTTAAAGTTACTTAAGTCTTAAAACTATAATTTACCTTATTAGTAAGTTTATTTATTTTTATTTAGCCTTGTTGTGCAAGCACTGTCGAGCTTGTGCAGAGGCAGCAGCTTTTGCTAGAGGATGGAATCCCCTGGTTGGGCCTGGGTTCTCCTGAGGTTTTTTTTCTCGATTGGAGTTTTGGATTCCTTACCGTTTGCATACTGTTTTTTTGCACTATTTGCCTGGCCGGGGGGGCTGCTTTAGAATTTTAAAGTTTTACTTAATTAATATTGCATATAGGAATTTATAGTCTGTTATATTTAACCTGTGCTTGTGTGCTCTCACTGTGTGTGCGTGTGTGTGTGTGTGTGTGTGTGTGTGTGTGCGTGCGTGCGTGCGTGCGTGCGTGCGTGCGTGCGTGCGTGCGTGCGTGCGTGCGTGCGTGCGTGCGTGCGTGTGTGTGTGTGTGTGTGCATGTGTCTGCGCGTCCGTGTGTGTGTGTATGTGTATTAGTACGTGTGCATATTGTGTGTGTGTGGAGTGTTTTGTATGTGGGTATGTCTGTCTTCTGTGTTTTCACCTTTTTCTTGTTTTTACAGGTACAACTTTAATTGTTTTGCTTATAGTCAATATGTCTCATGTACAACTGCTTTGTAACAATGGAAATTGTAAAAAGCGCTATAAATAAAGTTGAGTTGAGTTGGATCTACCCCAACAATGCAAAGCTGCAGCTGAACACATTTAAAGACAACTTAATATGCATTCCTTTACTTAAACATGTGCGTCTGCTTAGTGACAAGCTCCTTAGACCAGCTGTAAGCATATTATTATGTAATCATGTTGGATATTAATGCTAGTTGGAAGTAACTGTGGCACCAGCCATGAGCATATATTTGGATATGCCTCATTTGAAAAAGTCATGATAATAGTATTCACAAAGCATTAGTTTAATGCTCGCTCAAAATTCTGCATATTAAACAACACAATTGAGCATGTTTATCAGTTTTTTTACTTGAAGTCCCAAGTGCTGCAATTTTCTAGTTTAAGTGGTCCACACAAAACTTGCATTTATGAGATATTACACCCAAAAATGTTTTAGCGAGACCATTGCTGACTCACATACACTACAGATCCATGGCGGATTTAACAAAACTTTAACATTAACAGTCACCTTTATAAGCAATTAAAATAACACATTTTGATAGTTCAGTCATCCTGTTTGTATTGACATGCTTGCTAAATATAAGGAGAAAAAAGTTGGAGCACATCATTCATCGACTGATTTTTGAATAGTTTATATTAAAGTTAAATAGCAAGAATTACTACAATATTATTTAACATACTATTTAAAGAGTTAAAAAAATCGGATTCAATATTCTGTGTCACTTAATATGCTTTGCTTGTAAGCTAATTACATGTAATATAGGTTGCGGTAAAGCTGGGCTTTGTAAAAATAATAATAAAATAATCAACTAATAGTTGATTATTAAAAATTTGTTAAAAAGTTGTATTTTGACACTAATTACTACACTTCAAGAAATTCAGGGACTGTGTAATTTGTGAGAATGTTTGTCTGTAGAGGGAACTGGGCTTAAAAAATGAATTTGCAAATTAAACAGAAGGCAGAAGTTTTAATGCAATACAAGATAATTTATGAAACAAGTGCAAATAATTTGTTTGTTTTTGGCACACATTGATAAATGAATGTACTTGTAGTGTATTATGCAAACTAACCATAACCTGACATACTTGTATGCATCTTGGATAAAAGCAGACAGGTAAAGATCAGTAAATAATTTTGAGGATGTTTAAAATGAAACACATTGTCATTATATGACAGATGCTCTCACATATAAAAAAATAACTTACTGCTTTTTGCAGGTATCATGTGACAGTTCCAGAAGCTGGATGCCATTTGTCTTTCTACTTGTACTAGCTACGTGCAGTCTTTTGTGGTGACTGACAGCTAGTATTTTATGTCCCTTTTTGTTCAGTCAGTTTTGTCTAAGGTCTAAAAGTTCTAAAACCTCTATTTGAAAATTTGTCACATAAAGGATTTTGGTTTTGGAGGTAGTATTTCATTTCCTTTCTACACTGTACAATTTTCTCTCAGTGCCCTATTGTTTTGTCATTCACTGGCCACAGTTAAAATAACGCACCTGACAAGCAATCCAACCACTTGGACCGAATTAGACATAATTTCTACGAGACAAAAAGCCTGTCTTTCTAGGCTCAAAATGTTCCCTTCAATTTTTAGTTTCTGATGGTTTGGTCAGTGTGTGTTTTTCAATCCAATGCCTCATAGACTAAAGTGTTTACACTTCTTAAAACCACAAAAACTAGCACAGCATATATCGTATATATTGCACTATATACTGCATCTCATTTCTTGCAGGATCATAATATTGTCTTGCATGTAAACAGTAAACAGCATTAAACTCAGTAAACAGCCATCAAGTCCGCCTCCTAATACTTTAAGTACAAACATAAAACGGATTTTGCTCACGCTATAGACAACATAACTGCACTCAGTTTCAATTTAGCATATCTTCTCAAAAGGACAAAGAACTCAGAGGTCATAATGAAGGGTATGTGCAGCGGTTGATTTGAAAAATTAGTAATTGTGCAAGCATCTCTCCAGCCACTGGCTGTTTTAATGAGTAAATATTAACAGTAATGGCATGCAATTTCCCGCGGTGGTGCTCACCTTGCTCATGGTTATTCACTCCGGTGACACTGGCTTTGTTTAGACGAGGCTGTGCCTTACATCACCTTGGTAACCATAATCATAAAAGCCCCCCTAAGTGCGAAGGAGAAAATTAGAGTCCAAGCTTTAATAAGGGGTCTTATGATAAACCAATGTTCTAAGGGATAAAATGACATTTTTTGTCATTTCTCTCTCTTCGCAGATATGAACATCATTTCAATGGTAGTCAGAAAAATTCAATAACTGTCCATTAGTGAGATCCAAGGATAGCTCAAACTTAATAGGAAAAGAAAATAATAAAGTCTGTTGATTGTTTTCTCTCTCTCTCTCGCTCTCTCTCTCTCTCTCTCTCTCTCTTATTCTGGTTTTGGCAAATTTAGTGTCTGATAAAGAAAAAGTTTTAGGCCACATTTTGATTCAAAAGATGATGATTTCTATCATCAACACACCTGCAGGGGTGAGTAATTTGGCAAGAAATGCTGGTGGTTGGTGGGTGGGTGGTTGGGGGGATTATCTTTGCTCTCTGTCATATTAGATAAGGTGAGAAAATTAGAGTTTTTGCATCTGTCCTCTTAACATGCAAACGCTCTCTGGTGAAATTCGACATGACAGTGCGCCAACTAAATCCTTAATTGAAAGAGGAGCAAATGGCGCAATGTCTATTATGTCTTTAAAGGTGTTTTACAGACTTTTTTTCCCCGCATCTCTGTCCTAAGCAACCGTCTTATTTTGATATTCTCCAAAGGTCAACAGCCTACACATCCAGAGCCATGCATCGACAGGAAAGGTTAATTGAAATGATTTGAAATTATTTTTGGTTGCTAAATACCATGCCTGTCAGTGCCCGTAGATCTTTACTTTAATTGTCCTTCCAACGAGTCTCCAGTAGATGAGACTGTCATCCGGTCACACAGGTCTCATAGAGGGTTCTTCTAAAGCTGTGCGGGAGGAGCGCAGCGTGTGTGCAGAACGCTTCTGAAACCCATCGCTGTCTCCAAACGTATGTGATTTATTCCCTAACTTCATCCTCTCTACACAGTGTGGGGCCAAATGAGGGAGAGAGCAAAGTTTACCGTCCACTTCAGTAACTCTGTAAAGGGCTGAAGATGAAAGGTGCGTTTTGGTTAGAGGGACAAACTGAACCTAGATTCAACTGTGAATAGATCTCTATCTAGATCTATTTCTGGATCTATCTATCTAAGTAGATCTAGCTATCTGGATCTATCTATCTAGATCTATCTAACGATATCTATCTATTTTGCCCTAAGTTGTGCTTTGTATGTACATGAAACACGTTCTTTTTCCAGCATCTCAAACAGTTTGCCTTCCTGACATCAGTCTTGGCATAAAGACTCTAATTAGAAAGTCACATGGAGTGAGCCACTGTGTTTCAAGCTTTAAGCACTGTCACATGGCTCAAAAATAGCTGCTGTTTGCACAGTGTGACTTGGGAAATTTTACCTGTATTTCAGCATATCAAACACCCTTTCAAACCATTGCTTTGACAAGTTCCCTGACTGTCGCCCTGGCTGAAGTGGCCATGGCAGTAGTTGTGTTTATAAACAGGGTTCCTGGTTAGTAAATATTTGTTTCACCACACATTTGAATTTGAGGGCTCAGATGCTAGAAGGCTCAATATAAATAAACAAAAGAGTTAAGCCCTAATAGCTTTTTGTTGTTACATTTTCTCTTTCTTTTGGCCTCACACGTTTGTGTACATAACATAAATGCACCTTAAATGGATAGTTCACCCAAAAATGAAAATTCTGTCATGAACTACTCCCCCCTCATCTTTATACAGTATGTCCATACCTGGGTCTGTACCATTCTGAAACAAATCCTGCCTGACAATTCACCTAATATCTTGCATCGAACAACATGTGACATGTCATGCATTTACTGCCTGTTTACAAATATGCCAGTGGTTAAGGATGCTTCGCTCAACATTGTTTACACAGGAGATCCAATAGTATTTCTCTCCCGTCACTGAAAGGAATCTGAACAGACAGCTTGCATGAAGGAAACCATAAACAAACAAACCTACAGTGGCCTCATGCTTTTACAATAAGACCTGAGGACAGGAGCTGTCAGACACTATCTGGGCCTGTATTGAATCGTGGAACTGTCGCCACTGTTTTTTGAGACCTTGGTGCTCTTGGTGTTTTTTATTAACTGCACAACATACTGTGTATAGTAATGATGGTTTACATTTTTAAGTAATAACAAATGTATTGAAAATATTTAGGTCATGGGTGGGTCATTTCTGTTACATAATACATTATAAATAATTATAATAAATATTTACTGTATGCAGCCGCTTATACAATTTTAATAACATTAACCAAAAAATGAATATGTCTTTGTTAAAATTTAAGGGAGTACGTGTTGCTCACCAGAAATATGCTCTTAGTTTGTTTAAAAATTGCTAAATAAAATAAAAAAATGTGATATTGAGAAAAAAAGTTATAAAATCATTATAAAATAAAACAATATTCCCCAGAAAACATGTTTTGTTTAAAACATTGTTAAAAAGAGCTAGAATATTTTTTTAATTATAGCAAAGAAACATGAAAAAAAGTAGTTAAAATGATTCCAAATGTACTGTTGTTTATTTACAGTAATTGTGATACTGTAATAAAGAAAAATGTGTAGTGTATATTATGTATATATTTCATTCAGCATGATGTGGATCAGAAAATAAATAGACCCACGTGATCTACCTTTTTTATCACATTTTATATTTATCACAATTCCCTGAAATACAGCTTGACACATCGTGGAATATGAAATTGTCTACTGATGGTAAACCTCTCATGTTGCTTTTCTTCAGCGTAAAAGAAACAAACAGCATCAAATTTCAGGACTTTTTGTTTCGTAAACTTTGTAGACATTGAATATGATTGCAAATGGTTAACTGCCGTTTGTAATATTTCACAGTCTCTTTGTCTTTGAGGTTTTAACCAATCAGGGGCAATCATAGCTCATCAATGTAGTGCTTCAGAGAGACTGACCAGTGATTACACTCTCATAAGACAAGTGTATGTGTGAATGTGTGTGTCTGTGAGGGTCTGGGAACTGGCCAACCATTGGCCAACTCAACTAACTTTTTAAAATACTTTTTTATTTGTTGGAATTATGCCAAAATGCACATTTTTGCATAAACTTTTTGTATTCTTGTGTACACACCCATATTCTTAAAAACAGGTGTTTTTAAGACATAAATATGATCTCTTAATGGAATAATTCACCTTCAAAATGAAAATTCTGTCATAATTTTAAACCTGTGTGATTTTTTTCTTCTGCCAAACACAAAAGATATTTTGAAAAATGTTGGTAACCAAAAAACCGTTGGTCCCCATTGACTTGGTCCCCCATGGACACAAAACCAATGCAAGTCAATGGGGACCAACGGTTTTCTGTTACCAATTTTTTTGTAAATATCTTTGTTTGTGTTCTGCAGAAAAAAAGAAAGTCATACAGGTTTGAAATGACAAGAAGGTGAGTAAATAATGGCAGAAATTTCATTTTGAAGGTAAACTATTCCTTTAACAGAATACTTCTTTTGGACTAAAAGTTAAAGGGATAGTTTAAAAAATAAATAAAATTCTGTCATCAGTTCTGTTGTCGTCCAGTTAATGGGGGTGAATGTTGTTTGGTCACCAACGTTCTTAAAAATATCTTCTTTTGAGTTTTGCAGAAGACAAAGTCATACAGGTTTGAAATGACATGAGGGTGAATAAATGATGAAAGAATTTCCTTTTTTTGGGGAGAATCGCTTTAAGATTACCAACAAAAATGCTACATTACTGCTCACTCACACAAGTTAACAACCTCAAGAATTCCACTCAAAATACAGATAGCAAACTCAGATAAACTCACATGACAATAATAATTTAATTAATGAATTGCAGTTTGTTAAGAATATAAATAGAAAACAGCACCTATGTGTCAATGCAGCACCCATCCCTCCTCTCTTCTCTCTGTTTGTTTAGGGGCTGCTATGTGGCCTTTTGCAGCAGCCTGCATAACCGTTATTTGTATTTGTGTTCCACAACTCTCTGCAACTGCATTTTGGAACAAACAGGTATTTACGGTTCATATTAACCCGACGTGCGCAACAGTGTTTGTACCCTGGGAAAGGCCCATCTCCCCGAGGGCTTGCTGGGCCAATCTGGTGGTGTTGTTCTTAACCCTGGGAATCCTTGTCCACATTGTGCACACAGTGAGAAAGGTAATCCGGACGGATGGTCTCCATGAATCAGCGCCACATTAAGAGCCCCAGCCCCCTCATTATCCCGCACCACATTTCCCCCAGGGGGCCGGTACCGTGCCTGAGCCTCGCCACATACAGGCGCTCATTACCAATCTGCCAGCCGAGACCAGGCTCGACCAGAGTCCCTGGTCTTGCACAGGTAAGGGGCCTGGTTCCTTTCTCCACCTCAATACAACATCCACAGACTCAAGGGTGAACAGAAACAGCATGCCTTTCAAAGGCGCTGCAGGTGTCACTATCCCAGAATGCACCAGCACGACCCCTCCCCTTACATTTGCTGTCAAGAAACACAGAGGCTGATGGGAGAGAGCCGGGAGAGGAATAATGGTGCGGTAAGTGTTTGCCTCGCTCGCACATATTCCCTCAAGAGAATTTATATTCCCACAATTCGGAGATACTGATATTGGTGGGAGAGCTTGGGCTAAACGGCCCTCTACCAATTAGTCTTTTTTTCCCAAGGATGTTTCCCAAGGCAGAGATAACTGTCGTAGCATGAGCAAATATATACTCTTGGAAAATAACAAAAAGAAAAGCATTTTTAACCGGTTTTCTGAGTGTGCGTTAGAATTTGGTGAAAGTTCATAACTTGCCCCGACGTAATTAGGGAGCAGACACTAAACCCAATTTTAAGAAATGAGCAAATGGTTCAGTAGGAAATTTTGCTAGGATTTATTAGCGGATGGCATGAAGGGACCTCCTTGTTGCTCTTATTTGCTTGTTATTAGCAAACAATACTGTTTTTTAAACAAGTAAGCATACATTCAACGTACCTAAGCTAGCAATAATAAATAAATGCATGCTTGTAATCAATCATCTTTTTATGTTTGTGAATAAACATGACCCCATATATATTGCTTTTATAAACAAAATATCAACAAGCAGCAGCCTCAAAAACAATTAATTATTATTTTTTATTTGTTTATTTATTGTAGAAAACCACGAAGGACGCATACATTTAATCTATCTAATACGGTTTATGGATTCAATATTGTGTGTTCCCCACAGATTCCGATTCAGCAAACATGGTTGGGAGTCATGTTTGTTTCCAAACACATGGCATTGTTCGGGGGAAACTCGACACCAACATGCCAGTTGAGTAAATGTGTGGGTTTTACAGCGGCCTAATCCGATGTCTTCTCTTCCAAAGCCGAGTTTACCTGCACGGCCACCACTCATTGTCTAGAGCCGCGGCTCAAACATCACTTCACCTGACAAGCAGGCATGCTCGACTTTCCCAGGCTCTCGCCGCACCAATCCAACACTCCCTTGAGTGCCGTTTACAAAGTTCCCTTAAGCTTTCTCACTTCTGTCCACTGTGCACTGCATTACTCAGGAGGACATGAAAGGGGACACTCAAGCTAAATGAAATATCCCTCACAATCTCGCCCCGAAGAGACAACAGCAATGCCAAACCAACACGGTTTTATTAGATCTGGGAAATTCCAAATTGGATTTAATCAAGAAACTTTATTGAGTGAAGCGCTGAGCCAAGCGTCACCAGCCATCCGACGGGCAGAAAATCCTTATAATTACATTACGGCAAGTGATTACGCAAACGTTTCCCATGACATCTGCACAAGTGGCCAGTGCTCCGCGTCGGTTACCCTCATTGAACAGAACTAAGGATATTGGTAACCCCTCCAGAAAATAGGATAACTCGTGACAGGCTCGCCCATGACAATCTCTCATCGGCTTATTATGTCAATAATTTTGATGAATAAACTGTCTGATGAAGACACTTATGCTACTGTTAAACACTCACTTCTCAGGGTCTAGTGGTCTCAGGGGGTCTGACCTCAACAGAGTGGACTGTTGATGTGTCTGAGCCAGCTGCTTACATGTTACGTGAATTTCAGGGTGTCTTATGCTTATAAATAAGACAAGTTAATGTTGTGGCATTAATAAGCTGGCAAAAAATTATTAACCTTAAAATGTAGGTATAGCATTAGTCTTTTTACAGAACCACGTCTTGTAAAACCACCTCTTTATCTTCAAAGTGCATGAAATTGGTCTTTTCAAATATCGAACTAACAATAAGTAATATGAACTTTTTTCTGCAGAAATATATACATATTTATTATGTTAAATTATATATATATATATATATATATATAT